>NW_028274820.1:73488168-73663168 GCF_037043125.1 Eumetopias jubatus | reverse complement strand
CTACAAACTGACTTGCTTTTCTTTGGCTCCAAAGTTCAAGAATGGAACAAAGCCCTCTAAATTGGATCCTGATGAGAAAACATCACCAACTTCTCAGAAGAATTTCAGATCATTAAGATGCTCTCTGCACTTGGAGTTGCTGATGAGGCTGTCAGAACTGACAGAGGCCAACTTCAATGGAGGAAGGCAGGAAGAAAAGGGAAAACTGAGGTAGATTTACTGAGAGTATTGTATGAATGGCTTCGCAATTACTTTTTGTGACTGCCCTGACTAATTTGTACAGATCAAAGATTAGCTCGTGTCACCAAGACTGTGGGGTTGCTTAACATTCACTCTTAGAATAAACAACAGTAACATATGTGTCTTGGTGAAAGAACTATAATATTCCAGACTGCACTTTTTGCCTCATATGATACAGAAGCTGTACGTTGACCCCCAGAATTACAGCGGCATGCTGAAGTTACTGGTCCCAAGAAGATTTTGGAGAGCTATCCGAAGATGGTGCTGATCAGAATAAACGAGCATCTCTACAATGTGTAACCAAAGCAAATTCTTCTATTGGTGCATCTCCTAGAACAGTTTTAACGTATTAACTACAGAAATAGTGTAAGGGCCTTATGCACGAAAATGGACACCCAAACTTTAGCACGACATGCAAAAAAGGACAACTGCTTGGAGTGCAGTTAACAAACATTTATGAAGAGTTATCAAAGCAAAAACTCAAAAAGATCTATCAAAAAATAGATTGAAAAGTCAAAGCTCATGTTTTAAAGTCATAATTTCAAATAGTTAGGTGGGAGACTTGTGCCCCGAACTCACCCTCAAAACGATCTTGCTGCTTGGTTAATACGGCATAGCCCTATTTCTCTCATACCTCAAACATTTCCTTCCAACTGTTATTTAAGACATATGAGAGTACAAGGTAGATATCAAATCCTATTATTACAAAATACAATTTTTTTTTATGAAAGCAAAGGAATTTCGCCCATGAATAGCTAAACCTGACATATTCTATAGCATTTAGGTTAGATTATAAAACTACCCTGTGTTCTATTTATATCTTATACCTCTATTTAATTTTACATTTTGAGATATCATACTGTTGTAAATTATGTTGGACAGAGTACTATTTTTTCCATAGTTGCACCTATTTTGTTTAATAACTGACTTTCCCTAAGATTATAAAGCTGTGTTTAAGATATAGTTTTGCTCATCTTGTCTCAATAGACTTCCACGATTACTTTTTACCAACTAGTCTCGTTGAAAGGTTTCTAGCATTATAGGTAATGTAAAGTCCATTAGGTCAGGCTCTTCATAGCATGACATGCAGTAAATTACAAGTGCTTCAAGCAGCTCAGTGAATTACAGTTCATCACTTTGAAAGGTTTCCCACTACAAGACCACAGATATCAGATCTGGCAGTTAGGATCCAATTAACACTTTGGTCAGAATAATCAGATTGCATGTGTAAGACTTGTATAATTCGCTTATTGCTTCCATGCATCTTCTGTCTGCAGGTAAATTTGTTGCTGTTACTTCAAAGCTTGAATCAGTATGTCACTTGCCTTTAGGTTATACTTCAAGTTCTTTTGCAGTGCAGTGATGAACTCTCCTTGTTGCAGCCATTTAGATCACTTGTCCTGTAGATATTACAGCTTGAGAAATGGTTTGTTTCTGGTAGTTTTGTTTTGTGCTCTTACCATGTCATCATATGTCTAGAAAAAAATTGCTGGCAATTTTTACTAAGCATGTTTTATTTAGTGTATCAGAGACCGTTTCCTCCAACGTGATCACCGTGCATCTTGCATAACAACCCTATACGCCATAAATGACATATGCAATGACATTTACACGTGTACTGTCATGCAAAACTATTTCCTGCTACACTGAATATAATACATGACTGAATGAAAAACATTCTGATTTGGTGATATCATTTTTCTAGCCATGGTCAGTTATTTAGAAGAGGTCCTTTAGGGAAAGACTAATAAGGAGAGAATATTATTCTCATATTTGGTACTTTGGCCAGTACTTTGATAGCTAGTTTAATCACACTTTCAAACATTATAGCTAACCGGATAGAAATCTGGAAAGAGTAATTTCACCCAGAGGATGATACAGTTTCTTAAAAAAAATTGGATATACAAATTCCACTACTGCAATTCTTAAGCCACAATGGCCTAATAAATTTTCATAAATAAAAAAAGCCTAATAACATTTCTTGAAATAGCATCATATTCAATTCTCAGTGAAGCTTATTTGTTATAAATTACTGTTTCTTTATTCTCTCTTATATTACACCTAATGCAGATTTAAGTTCCTAGATTCAGAATACATGTTTCAAATCCAATATAAACTGTTGCAGCACCATGAAAACACAATTAAAGAAACTCTGCTCGGAAATGATTACTCTTCATAGATGAAATCTAAGTGCTACTACTGGACCTCCTGATGGAAAATAGGACCCTTCTTCGGTTTTTCACAGATAGCTCTTCAATGATTAGTGAATATAATATAACTAGTGTTCGGTTTCTTTTGACAAGTGGCCATTTCTTTTTCCAGACAATTATACCACACCAGAGGGGCAATCAGAGAATGCAAACACAAATATTTCTTCTTATGAATGATGATGAAAACAATACTAATGAAGATGGAGACTCTGAAACCAGAAAAATTCAAGTTGAACAGTGGGCCTCTCACTTGCTCGCTTTGTCTTTTTGGTCAATTTAGTTTCTCTGAGACACTATTCCTCTGTCAGTAACAGAGAACTAAGAATATCCATTTCACTAGGTTATTCGGAGGATTAATTGTGATAACACATGGTAACCACTCAGATGATCTTCCTTCCCTCCTTCCCCCTTTCCTCAGACAAACCCCTTCCAGAGACTTAATTATACATAGTAATTTGTCTCAGTTTATACAACTGGAATGCTAAGACAGCCTATCTCACAGTAGTCTCTACCTAATCTTAAAATCTAAAAACATTAAAAAGTTGGGATCTCATAATCTACACCGAATCCTCTCCGGGAGGGATGGGGTGGCTGGGTAATGGACACCGGGGAGGGTATGTGCTATGGTGAGTGTTGTGAATTATGTAAGACTGTTGAATCACAGATCTGTACCTCTGAAACAAATAATACATTATATGTTAAAAAAAAAAGAAGAAGAAAAAGAAGATAGCAGGAAGGGAAAAATGAAGGGGGGGAATCGGAGGGGGAGATGAACCATGAGAGACTATGGACTCTGAGAAACAAACTGAGGGTTCTAGAGGGGAGGGGGGTGGGGGGATGGGTTAGCCTGGTAATGGGTATTAAGGAGGGCACCTACTGCATGGAGCACTGGCTGTTATATGCAAACAATGAATCATGGAACACTACATCAAAAACTAATGATGTAATGTATGGTGATTAACATAACATAATAAAAAAAAAAGCTTACCAACCTAATGAAACAATAAAAAAAAAAGTCTACACTGAATCCTGAGGGGTTTCTAAGCAGAAAATTTTTAAAAATGTGGTATATGTGATGCCTGGGTGGCTCAGTTGGTTGGGCATCTGTCTTCGGCTCGGGTCATGATCACAGGGTCCTGGGATCGAGTCTTGCATTGGACTCCCTGCTCAGTGGGGAGCTTGCCTCTCCCTCTCCCTCTGCCTGCCACTCCCCCTGCTTGTGTGCTCTCTCCGACAAATAAATAAATAAAATCTTTTAAAAAATGTGGTATATAGTATCCGTTAATAGAGTTCTGTGCATACATTTATGAATTTAACTTTATTCAAAAACGATATTCTGGTACAAAGTGTATGCCAAACAAAAGGTTTGGTTTTGTTTGTTGTGCAGCAGGAAAACTGTCTGAGCAAGCTCACCTTTCTCAAATCCGAACCCAGCCTCGCAGTCCCCTAGGCCCAATAAGGCTACCTGGCAACAGGCTCTACTGGTACCTATTTTTGGGGTTCTAAATGTTTTAGTTCTAACTCCTGCTTATGAGATACCTTGTGTCTTAGTTCCCATTCCTGTTTCTGGCTTTGTCTGTACTAGTAATCCAGGTTTTGTTTTGTTTGGTTGGTATCTAGGTTTTATCTTTCTCCAACTTTGGCTCTATGTTCTAATCATAGTTTCAACTTGTTAGGTAATTTCTTGAAGAATAAACCCTCCTGTAATCATTCATTCAACAAACCAACCAACCAAAAGTTGCTACCTCTGGTGGTAGCAAGGAAGGTAAATAAATGCATTAATTAGAGTTCAGTATGTCAAGGGTTATGAGAGATGAACACAAGGAAGAATTAGGACAGAGATTAGCATGGCTGAATGAGAAAGGGCTTTCAAGAGGAGGTAATGCTTAAGTTGAGTTTTAATGAATAAATGGGAATTAAGAATGTTGTAAGGCTTCTCTAGGCAGAAGTAAGGCATTAGTAAAAGCAAGACTCTTTTGGGCAATGGCAAGTCATTCCTATGACTAGGGTATGGGCATGGGGTACATATAGCACAGGTAGGTGGGAACCAGATTGTGAGAGATCCATGGCTGCTAAATTCAGAAGATAAACATTTCTTCTCTAAGAACTGCTTGAGTAGGGGATAAACATAGACATCTTGAAGCACTGAAGAAAAATTATATGACCAGATTTGAATTTTAGGAATATCTATGGCAACAAGGCTAGTTAGGAGGTCATTGTGGACATTTTAGATTACTTGAGTAGAATGGAGAGGAGGAGGAGTTGAGAAGTGTGAAAGAATTTGAACACACAGGATTTGTTTTTAAGTTTGTATTTTAATTCCACTTGGTCAACATACAGTGTAATATTAAATTCAGGTGTACAATATAGGGATTCAACACTTCTATACAATACCCAGTGCTCATCACAAGTGCATTCCTTAATCCCCTTTACTTATTTAACCCATACCCCCACCCACCTCCCTCAGCCTAAAGTTATCCCTCTGGAGAGGTTTCTGAATGGTACGCATATACCCTCACACCATCCCTAACCCTAACCCTAACCGTTATTCTGGCCCTAAGCCAAATCTTAAATCTAGATCTGAGCAAAAAAAGGATGTGGTATACATATACAATGGAACATTACTCAACCATCAAAAAGAATGAAATCTTGCCATTTGCAACAACATGGATGGAGCTAGAGAGTATCATGCAAAGCAAAATAAGTCAGTCAGAGAAAGACAAATATCATATGGACATGCAGGATTTGATTGATTATATGAATGGGAAAGAGTCATCTAGATGACTCAAAGTAATCTGAGCAGATGATAGCTTCATTTATAAAGGTAAAAAACACAGGAAGAGGATAAGTTTGAATGGAAAAGTAATAAATTCGATGTTGAGCATGCTGAGTTTAAGGGACCTGTGATATCTCTTAGTAGGAATGACCACTAAGCTGCTCTACCTGTGGTTCTTGAACCAGAGAGTAATGGCCTCAGATTTAGATTTGGGAGCCATTAGCAGATCAATAGTAGTTGAAGTAATAGTGTAGGTGAAGTTATCCATAAATCTGTATGAGATGTGTAGAATGAGAAGAGCAGGGGGCTGAGGATAGAATTTTGGGAGTTCATTTCCTAAACAATATTTATTGAATGCACATAATGTTAAAGTTAGATGTTGAGGACATAACGGTGAACCTGTAAAATCAACTTTCTCCTTGCTCCCTCCCCTCTCTCTTTTCTTTCCTTTCTTCTTCCTTCGCTCCCTTCCTTTATCTCTTCCTTCCATCAATAAATGTCTGTTAATCACCTACTGTATGCAGACATATACTAAGTTCTAAGGGTACTACAGGAACAAGACAGAAAAGGTCTGTGTCCTTGCAAAGTCTATATTCTAATGGAGAAGAAATAAATTAGATCAGTAAATTGCTGAAATAAAATAATTACAAACTTTGATATATTCTAGAAGGAAATAGAGAAGTTGTTAGACAAGGAACAGTAAAGAAGATCATCTTAGGTAATATAGTTAAAGAAGGTCTTTCTGAGAGGTAGCATTTAAAATAAGACCTGAAGAATGAAAAGGGGCCATGTATTGATAGGATCAAAGAGGGCTCATATTAAGGTAGAAAAAGCTCATACAAACTTGAACTTGGCTTGATCTTGACCTGGAGCAAGAAATGAGGTGGAGATGAGGCAGAAGAACTTAGCAGGAGCCCAATATAGCCCTTGTTTACATCCTAATAGAGGAGATAGGGAGCAAATCATTAATTATGCAACTAAATGGTAATCATAAAGTGATCTAAAGGAGAGGCACCTGGGTGGCTCAGTCAGTTAAGACTTGGTTTTGGCTCAGGTCATGATCTCAGGGTCATGGGATCCAGCCTTGCATCATCAGCTCCACACTCGGCATGAGGTCTGCCTGAAATTCTCTCTCTCTTTCTCTCTCTGCCCCTCCCCGCCCACAGGCACGCTCTCTCTCTCTCAAATAAATAAACACATCTTTAAGAAAGTGATCTAAAGGGGACAGCAAACAACAGAGTACTGTCATTTGAGGGCAAAAAGGAATCAGAGCCTGGGAAGGATACTGAGAAGGCTCAGCTTGAGAAGTCTGGTTGAAAACCAGGAGAATGGTACAATAAAGCCTGAGACTAGAGTATTTTAAGAAGGAAAATACAATCAATAAAATCAGATGAAGCAAAAAGATTAAGATAATGATAAGATAATGCTCTGTGTCTTGGTTAATATGGAGGTTACTGAAACTGGCTAAAATAACCTCATGGGAGGGTTTGGTCAGAAGTCAGATTGTGGAAACAGGAGGCGGAAATAGGCAGTAACAGATTTGAGAAAGTAGACCATTCTTTTAATTACCAGTGTTACGATGAAAGTAAATGGTAGAATTGCCAAATTACAAGAGTAAGTGGATTGCATGGAGTGTTACTTGTTTAAGAGAGAAGACCTAGGGCATGTTTCTCTATTGAGGTAAATAAACTAGTTGCAAGAGAATTGTTGTGGGAAAGTGAGTAAAAGGCAGAGCAAAGTCCTTTCATAGATGGAAGGAGAAGACACCCAAAGCAACAAGTGGTACATCAACAAAATGAAAAGGCAACCTATGGAATGGGAGAAAATATTTGCAAACAACATATCCAATAAGGGGTTAAAAATCTTAAACATACAAGGAACTCGTACGATTCACTAGCAAAAAACCAATCCAATTAAAAAATGGGCAAAAGGTCTGAAGAGACATGTTTCCAAAGAAGATATAGAAGTCGCCACCAAGTACATGAAAAGATGCTCAACATCACTAGTCATCAGGGAAATGCAAATCAAAACCACAAGATATCACCTCATATCTGTTAGGATGTCTATTATCAAAAAAAGACGAGATAACAAATGCTAGTGAAGATGTGGAGAAAAGGGAACCTTGCACACCATTGGGTGGGGATGCAAACTGGTGCAGTCACTATGGAAAACAGCATGGAGGTCCTCCAAGAAATTAAAAATAGAACTATCATTTGATCCAGAAATTCCACTTCCATGTTTGTATCCAAAGGAAATGTAGTCAGTATTTCAAAGACATCTCTGCACTCCCATATTCACTGCAGCATTATTCACAATAGCCAAGATACAGAAACCACCTAAGTGTCAAAAGACAAATGGATAAAGAAAATGTGGTATATGCATACAATGGTATGTTATTCAGCCATTTAAAAAGGGGCAATCCTGTCATCTGGAACACAATGGATGAAACTGGAGGCATTATGTTAAGTGAAATGTCAGACAGAGAAAGACATATACTACATATTATCACTTATATGAGGAATCTAAAAAAAAAAAATCAAACTCATAGAAACAGAGGGCAGATAAGTGGTTGTCAGGGGCTAGGGCAGGGGGGTGCAGGAAAAATAGGAAGAAGTTGGTAAAAGGGCACAAATTTTAAGTTTTAAGATGCATATGGTCTGAGGATCAAATATACAACATGTCGACCATAGTTGATAACTGGTCTGAGGATCAAATATATAACATGTCAACTATAGTTGATAACACTGTATCGTATAATTGAAATTTGTTAAAAGGCTAGAACTTTGGGGCACCGGGGTGGCTCAGTCGGTTAAGAGGCTGCCTTCGGCTCAGGTTATGATCCCAGGGTCCTGGGATTGAGCCCCGCATCGGGCTCCCTGCTCAGCTGGGAGCCTGCTTCTCCCTCTCCCTCTGCCTGCCACTCCCCCTGCTTGTGCCCTCTCTCTCTCTCTGTCAAATAAATAAATAAAATCTTAAAAAAAAAAGAGAGAGACCAGAACTTAAATGTCTTCATTTCACATTTCACACACACTACACACACAAAAAAAGGTAACTACATGAAGTGATGGGTGTGTTCATTTACTTGATAAGAGTCATCTCACAATATTTATGTATATCAAATCATCATTTTGTACACTGTACACATTTTTGTACACATCTTACATTCTTATTTGTCAATCTTACCTCAATAAAGTTGGGGGGGGAAGCACCAGAATGATAAACTATTCTTACACATATTACTTTAGTTTCTTATTGATGATGATAAGCATGTCTTCTGAGTAAATGCTGTGTGTGTATATAAAAACACTTGCTCCTTCACTTATATTGTATTAGGATAGATTCTAATAGGTCAAAGATTTAAATGTAAAAAATAAAACCATAAAAATTCTAGACAAAATACATGGAATAACTATTTTATAATCTTGGAGGAGGAAAGGTCTCCTAACAATGACACAAAACCCACAACCCATAAAAGAAAATGTCAATAAATCAAGTGCATCAAAAAAATCTGCATAGTAAAAACCAAAGCCAAAGTTAAAAGTAAATGATAAATGGGGGATCATAATTGCACTCAGAATTTTCCTAATATATGAAAAGCTCCTACAGATCAACAAGAAAAAGACTGACAAATCCAACAGGAAAAATGAGCAAAGTACTGAATGGTTTGGAGGAAATGCCTCTTTTATTTTTTTTTAAAGATTTTATTTATTTATTTGACAGAGAGATAGTGAGAGAGGGAACACAAGCAGGGGGAGTGGGAGAGGGAGAAGCAGGCTTCCCGCTGAGCAGGGAGCCTGATGCAGGGCTTGATCCCAGGACCCTGAGATCATGACCTGAGCCAAAGGCAGATGCTTAACAACTGAGCCACCCAGGTGCCCCAAAAATGCCTCTTTTAGATGTGAAAATACATTCAACCTAATTCATACTAAAATAAAGCAAATTAAAGATATTCTGAGAAGACTGGCAGATTGGGAAAGATCCGATTGTTAAATAACATTGTGTTGGTGACATTGTGGAAAGCATACACTAAGTTATGGAAATACAAAATGGCAACAGATCTATAGATAGCCTTTGGGTAATATCAATCAAAATTACAAATAAACATATTCTTTGGCCCAGGAGTTCCAGCTCTAAAAACTTATCCTCAGTTATACTTATGCATATGTGAAATGCCATATGTTCAGAGCTATTCGCTGATGCATTTTTGTTAGCAACAAAAAATTAGAAACATCCCAGGTGGCCATCAATAGGAAACTGGATAAAAGACATCATCTTTCAGTGGAATACTATCTAGTCATGGAAATGAATGAGGAGGCTCCTTATGGGTTGCTAAAGCAATGATTTCCAAAATTTATTTCTTAGTGCAGAAAGCAAGGTGTAAAATTGTGCATGGAATGCTACCATTTGTGTAAAATATCCACATTGCTTGAATATGCACAAAGTATCTCTAGAAGATATCCAAAAAATGATAATATTGATTATCTCTGGGGAAGGGAACTGTCTATGGGACGGGGTGAAAGAAATACCTTTTGCTTTTCATACCTTTTGAATTTTAAAATATGTAACTATATTAATTCAAACACTAAAATTTTTTAAAATGCAGTTATAGAACACATTAAGATTAAAATAATTGACAGCTTTTTAAAAGAAATATTTTCCAAGAATAATGCTTCTTAGAGTCAATCAAGTGCAAAATGCATGGCAGTAAATACTTCCCACCAGTTTTAAATTATTATAAAAAAATCCTCTGAGCAAAACCACTGATATAATCATACAAAGTAACTTAGCTGTGACCTTAGTGCCATGGTAATGTCTAAAATATTTTGTCAGGCTGGTGAGGTTTTCCAAATGAACATATAGCAAAATGTTGCAAAAATAGTATTAGTAAGCAAGAATTCTGATTTCAAATAAACAGGTGAGAGGAAAATTAGATAAAATGTATTAGATCTCTTCAGGAACACCATGGGCATATAATTTACATCAGTAAGGTACTTTTCATCTGTGGATATCAAAGGCATGATAAATACTATTATTTTATACAATTGACAAAACCTGGAAGTGGTAGGCAATTACTAATCCTTTGGTTATAGGAATATCAAAAATGCCAAAGTGTGTATCAACCCTGTATGTTGTCACTTAACAGTACCATTATTTTAGGGTCAGGCTTCCCGAAATTCCATCACATTTCCCTCGCAAGACGAAGACTGCTCCTTCAACATTCTTCACCTTCTCTTGCACACTGTTTCTGAGTTTATTAAACAGGGATTAATCCAAATGCTCCTGAAACTCATCTATTCACTTATTCACTCCCTGAGAAAAGACAAGACTTTTTGCCAACATGTCCTTCATGAAGCTTCTAAGCCTACAGATGTGTCTGTCCGTAACTTCTGGATCCTAGGACATGCATCTACACCAGGCGATGTGAAAGATTAAGTCCTATATTAGAAATATCAGAAAATATGAAGGGTGAGAGAACACCAGCTGTTCTTCCCATTAGGGAAGTGAGTTTCCAGATCCCTCTCCTCCTGTCTCTGGATCTTCTGGATCAAAGCCAGAATATCAGATCCTCAGTTCCTAAGAGGGTCTCTTCATTTTTTGCCATGTGACACCGAGAGGAAAGAAACGTGCTGGTATGAACTGCATCCACCTTGTCTCCAGGCATTTTTAAAACTCTGCTATAGTGTTTTTGCATATGGTTAACTTCTATAGAGTCTCTAAAACATAGCTTTGAAGAAATTTTTCATGATGAATCTAAATTGCTTTTCATTCTCTTTCTATTCTCAACCCCCTTCCTTTTCACTCCTCGTGCCCTCACCCACCTCCCTGTGCAACTTCCTCCCTCTCCCACTTTCTTTACCATCATTTATCTGTACCTCTACCCATGAAGCCATGCAATTTGTTCACACTGAGACCATCTGGTAGCCATCCTTCTCACTGTGTTAGACTAAAATCTCTAAGGATGTAATTGTCATGGTTTGGTTACTGCTGAGGTGCTGTCCGTAAAGATATTTTCCTTCAGAAATAACAGAAAAGAAATTGCAATTCTAACTAAATACCAGGTTTAGGTTGGATGGGGAGGATGCACAAAGAGAAAAACTTCCTGGAGACCTTTTAAGCAATGAAAAAATATTCCAAGTGGTTCTAGGTCCTGTGAATTTAGCCATAAATGCATCCTGCTTCAGGTTCTTTCTTCCTAAGCTTCATGAGGAAGGCTACACCATCAGGTTTAATGCTGTGCACTCAGGGTTTAATGTGGTATTTGGCAAAAAATAGACGCAATCAAAAAAATATTTTGAGGGGGCCCCAGCTGGCTTAGTTGGTGGTAGAGCATGTGACTCTGGATTTCAGGGTTGTAAGTTTGATCCCTATGATGGGGATAGAGATTACTTAAAAATAAAATCTTAAAAAAAAATACTTTGAAGGGGTGCCTGGGTGGCTCAGTCGGTTAAGGTTCTGCCTTTGGCTCAGGTCATGATCCCAGGGTCCTGGGACTGGCCCATTTCTGGCTCCCCGCTCAGTGGGGGGTCTGCTTGTCCCTCTCCCTCTGCCCCTCCCCCCTGATCGCATGCACTCTCTCTCAAATAAATAAATAAAATCTTTAAAAAAATCTATTTTGAAGAACAACTTAACGGAGGGAAGTTTCTCCACACATCAGTTATATGTTTCCTGAGTTGTGGTCCAGGATGTGGTGTTTAGGAAATAGGAAAATCCTTTAGAGGTGTCTCTGAGGGCATAAAAAAATATAATGAAATAATTTCCCTATGGTCTTTTCAACATGATAGCCCCTTAAATACTAAACAGAAAATGAGAACAGTTGGAATTTGATTAAAATTTTTGAAATTGTTCATCTGAGTGCCTCAGTAAAAATTCCTGTTTCCAAAGCAGAAAAAAAAGAAGAATCAGAAAACAATCTCATTTCATATGTCCTGATAATGCAAATAAGATTTGCATATGTGTTTCTTTTGGCATAATCATGAAGAGGAATCACAGAACAAGATAACTCCATTGGCTTTTCGATTACTCTTGACTAACTCACTATAGATGTCCAAAGATGGCAAGTGACATATTTCTCATGCTTTAACCACAGACTATTACACATTTTATTTCAAATTCTTCCTCTTCACAGAAACTTCAGCATTGAAATAACAATAGTTTAAGAAGAAACAAAAAAGCTAAATGTTATTAGACATCTTTCCTTTCAGTGAATCAGTTCACATTGGGAAACCTCTGATTCTTAGTAATTTCTCCGTTCTCTGTCTATAGTATGTAAAAACACTTACTATGCCACTTTTAAATTCACATGTTTCAATGTCTGTCTCACCTTATACAGTAAGGTCCTTTAGGACAGAAAATATGCCTTATTCACTTAGGTATACATGGCTTCCACCATGTTTCTGGTATATAATAGGTCTCAAAGTTTATTGACTAAATTATACCATAGATAAATGTAGTAAAAATTTACAAAATTAATCTTTATAAGTTGTTTCTTTTAAGATCATATATATAATATATGCTCAAAGTTGAAATTTAAATACTAAAACATGGGGGTGCCTGGCTGGCTCAGTCAGTAGAGCATGTGGCTCTTGATCTCAGGGTTGTGAGTTTGAGCCTCACGTTGGGTGTAGAGATTACTTAAAAATAAAATTGGGGGGGAGGGGCAGAGGCAGAGGCAGAGGGAGAGAGAATCTTAAGCAGGCTCCATGCCCAGTGCAGAGCCCGAAGTGGGGCTAGATTTCACAGCCCTGAGATCATGACCTGAGCTGGAACCAAGAGTGGGATGTTCAATTGACTGAGCCACCCAGGTGCCCCTAAAAATAAAATCTTAAAAAATAAATAAATAAAATAAATATATAAATAAAATACTAAAATATGAAAGAAAAATCACCTATGATTTCGTTATCTTTACTACTATCAAGAGTTCGTGTATTTTAAATATCTTAACACCCATTTTTAACCTGAAATTTCTTTTCTTTTGCTTAAGAAGTAATATATACTCGGTAACATTCATTTGAAAATACAAAAACATAGAAAAAATTCCTTTTGTAGACACAGATAGTCCTTGCTTTGGTCTGGATATGCAAAAATTTTAGTTGCAATGCTCTAGTTAAATAACCTAAGTCCCCCAATAGATTTAGTTATCACAGCATGGTAACTATGAAAAACTACACGAAATACAAGTTTGCTACTAAATCTTCAGTCTGTAAGTCACTATGTAAGCAGTAATGGATGTACATCGTGATCTACAGCAGAGGACCCAGTTGATCTATACTCAGACTAGGAGCCCACAGAAGCTGTGGGATGATAAATGGGTACTGTTTTAACTTGCTAAGTTCTGGGAACTTGTTAGGCGACACTATAAAAGTAACACAGTATGCATAAAATTTTTGAGTCACAGTTCTTTTTTTCCTTCAGTATTCTGTGGATAAGGTCCCAGTGTCTTCAGGCATTTGTATTACAGAGAAAAAAAGTCTGAAGTCAGTTCATTTCACCCACCTGATCTGTGGGAAACCTTTTCCCTCCAACTGAATAACTGTAACATTATTTCCTTTGTGTTTATTTTACAAGAAATTTGCCAATATCAAGGTATAAATTTCTCTCCCTCTTTCCCTCTCTCCCTATCTCACTTGTTTTTAAGAATAATTTCTTGGATTTTATGTTAGATTCCTGTCTCTGTTTCAAATATTCTGATCTCCCATTCAAGAAATGTTTATATTCAGAAACTCCCATTATTTTTAGGTTCAAACTCCATTCTCTGCCCTATTATTGTCTCACATTTTAAAACGTCTGTACGTTTCTTTTGTATTTTGGAGAATAAAATTTTCTCCCCCATATTAGGTATTTCACTTATAGTGTCAGCACTACTTTTAACTACTGTATCTCTAAAGCAAAATTTAATTCTGATATTGCATTTTAATTTCTCTGCCATCTTTATTCCATCATATTCTTATCTCATGCTCTCCAAACTTATACCATTTCTTTCTCATCTCAACTACTTCTGATCTTTCAGCTTCCTGTTTTATAAAACCCATATTTTCCTGAAGCCTATTGAAGATGCCAAACATTGTTACATTTCTTTTCTTTTGGGTGATTTAGTAAAGTGTTCTTTGATGCATTCTTCCCCTCAGTTAGTAGAAAGGATTTCCTTCCTTCTACATTTTTCCTTCTTCTCCTTCTTAAGTAGTGGTCTATCTAGCCTTGCACTTGCCAACAGACAGGTTTGGTGGATTACAGTTTACCAGTCTCTAGCCACATGGATAAGATTGAATCTTCTCAATTCTGCATCCGTGGCTTTATAAAATAAACAGACACTAGCCCAATTTTCAGCAAGCTTTCATCTAGTGTAGCTCAGCTGGATCAAGGTAGAATCCTTACTCCCCTCATCTGTGACATCTTCGTGTAATAACAGAGCAGTGTTAGACGGGTAGGCTCTAGCGTCAGCTGGGTTGGACGAATAACCCGAGTCAAGTCTCATGAGCAATGCTAATGTGGCCAAGGCATTTAAACTCTCTCTGCTTCAGATTCCTTGGAAGTAAAATGGGGATAATAATACAAAACTCCAATTTAATTGTCAGCTTTAAATGAGACAATGCATATGAAGGGCTTAGCACAGTATTTGGCACTTTGTAAGCACTCAGTGTTAGCTTTCCTCTAATTTGATCATTATTATAGTACAGAAAACCCAATCCCTCTAAGTATACTGTTACCAAGGCTCCTTGTTCACTCCCACCTCCACGTCTTTATTTGTGAGGGTGACCCTTCCTGAATACAATGCATCATGTTACCACAGGCTCCCTCTCTACAGCACCCTGGCTATTTTCCTAATCGGTTCTGACTTCATGTCCAGAGAGGGAATCCTAGAGGAGTGGGCAAAGGGAATAGCGCTCAGATTGTTTCAAAAACTAGCCACAGGCAGTTAGTGAGGTTAGTCACTTTTCAGACTGCTATAGGCCTCTTGGTTCAGAATAAGGGGACAGACAGAGGCGGGAGGGTAGCTCAGGCACTCCTCCAATTCCACAAAATGTTTAAAGTCTCCATAAGTCTTCAGAACAGTGGATGTTTTCTTGAAACTTCTAGGTCGGTCTAGCTTGACAGTCAGTTGGCTTTGGCAAAGTTATCTTTTGGCCCATAAGGCACTTGTACCTACTTTCTCTGAGTTGAAGACCTGAAAATAAAACCATCAGTTGTACACATACAGATAACCAGACATCGCCCAAACCCCACGCTCAGTCTTGACCCTGCAAAGCTGTTTCTCTGAATGCAGATCGTGTCTCACTGAATGACAGCACTCCCTTCGCAGTGAGCCCAACTCAATACCCCAAGGTAATTTCCACTCTTCCCTCCACCTCAGTTCAATTTCAGTCAGTCAGTAACTACTGCCAGTCATTGTACAACGCCTCTCCTGTCTGCCTCCCTCCTCACCATTCATGCTCCCTCAAGTCTGAATTCCATACTTCACCATTTTTCATCTGGACTCTTGTTACAGTCTTTGCAGTGGCCACCCAGCCTCTAATGTCTTCCTTCTCCAATCAGTACTATTTATCGTTGCCAGGATTACCCTCCCCAAATGCAAATCTCGTCATGTCTCTAGCCTTGTCAAACACTAACAAGGTTTTCCAATCTTATAGGAAAGAGCTTACCTTCCTTACTTGAAATACAAGGCCTATCACCACCTAATCCCAAGTCCTCTCCAGGTTTATCTCCTTAGAGACCTCTTCCTGGCAAACATCAGAACCAGGAGCCCCACCTGCCACGCTCTGAGCACACGTAGCACTTTTGCTTTCCGACAGTTTACCTTTTTCATTTCTCTCAGCCGGGGGCGCACTGTGTTGGCAAACACCTCAGTCTACCAAAACCTGCCTCACCGTACAAGGCTCAGTCCCATGGCCACCTCTATGAAATGATCCCCGGGATGCTCGGATTAGCAATCAATTATTTTCTTTTCTAAGCATTCACTTGAATTTGTTTTATTATATTATAGTCATCTCATTCTGCCTTTTATTATAATTGCACATAAACCAGACTAGAGAAATGATTTTGCTTCATTTACTCTGATCTTCTACAATCTGGCAAGATGTTTTTTTACACAGTAGTGCTTCAAAACAATTTCCTTGAAGTTATAAGGATTAAAATGGAGACAGGGGAATTGAAAGGATCCCATGAAAGAAAAAGCTAGTTTTTTTTTTTTTTTTCCTTTTGCTTCTTTTCCTGCTTCTGTTCTTGCTGGGACCTGTACCCCTGTCTTACATATATATGCCTTAATGCATGTCCTCCTTGTAAGGGACAAGGAGTTAATGATATTGCAGTGTTCTGGCCCAACAGATAATATCTGAGGAATGACAGAGCGAAGCCATCGTGTGCATATTCCAGACCACTGGTGCTAGACATCTCGACGCCAAAACCCCCTAGCTCCAGGGAATAAGTGACTTATGATGGACACCTGAACCCTGTCCTGGTTCTGACCAGTTCCTGGATGCCTGAGAGAACACATGCACCAGAGCACAATTGTCAATAAAAACCCCAGACCCCAGGCAAAAACTTATGCTCCTTTCCTTTCCAAGTCTCTCTGTCTGTATCTGCTCTCTCAATATCTTCAATAAACTCTGCTTTCACCTCTTGTTGGCTCTCGTTTGATTTCCATACTGTGTGAAGCCAAGGAACTCCTTGGCTGATCCTGCAGGACCCTCCCAGTGTCCTTGGACCTGGCCTGCCTGCATCAAAACTTCTAATATGTGAATACTGCTTTACTTATAATTATGATATTAAAGTATGCATGAAAATGCTCATATAGAAATGAAAATAAGACTATAACTTTTACTTTTGGCATCCTCCAGTATTTTAGGGTCAGTTAATCTGCTATGAAGATATAATAGCAAGATAAAATATGTAAATGTAAGTTTCCAGGGCATAGATTGCCCTCCTGCATAGTAATTACACTTAATTTAACCCTGTGTTCTTGACAAGTACAACTTTGAGTTCAACCATACTGTGGGTTTGTTCATACTATTTGTATAGCATTTTATTTTTTAAAGCTTTATTTATTAATTTTAGAGAGAGAGAGAGCAGTGGGAGGCCCAGAGGGAGAGAAAGAATCTCAAGCAGACTGTCCACTGAGCACAGAGCCCCATGGGGGGCTCTATCCCATGACCCTGAGATCATGACCTGAGCTGAAATCAAGTCAGACACTTAACCAACTGAACCACCCAGGCTCCCCTTTTTGTATAGCATTTTAAAATTTACAAAGTATTTTCACATTTCTTATGTAATCATGTCATTTGTTAGATAACAGACTTTTTTTTTTTAAAGATTTTACTTATTTATTTGACAGAGAGAGACAGAGCAGGAACACAAGCAGGGGGAATGGGAAAGGAAGAAGCAGGCTTCCCGCTGAGCAGCATTGTGAAATTAATCAGTGTTAAAAATAATTTAAAGAATCCTAAAATATTTTGATGTGGGACTTGATCCCAGGACCCTGGGATCATGACCTGAACCGAAGGCAGACGCTTAACGACTGAGCCACCCAGGCGCCCTGTTAGATAACATACTTTTTATTATCCATTTTTATGGGCTCAGACAAATCAAGATATAAGACAGAATAAATATGAGGAAGAATTGGACACCTGAATTACTTTTTCTCCCAGATCCAAGGTGTTGTTCACCACCTTTACTATAGTTCATTTTTGTTGAATCCTTGGTGTTCTTAAAAAACCCATTCTCCGAGTAACAGGATTTATGGGAGTCTTTATTAAAGGCCTAAGTAGGCGTGGCTACCCAACAGGGTGACATAGAATTTACTGGGACATGTGTGAGAGTAAAACGAAGCAATATTAATAATCACCATAAGAGGCAGATGTAAACCAGGGCTGTTGTGGGCAAACTGAAATGTACGACCTATGTACTAGCCTTAAAAATTGAGAGAACCATATTTTCCCCCCTGTAAAACCAAAGTATAGAAAGTTATTTATGAATTTTCTATCTTGAAATATTTATTAGTTTCTGTTGGAAAACTGCATTTTATAGCAATGACATTTTAAAAATCAAATTTACTTAAGAGATCTTAATAAGCGTTGAAATAAACTTTAAAAATGTTGATTTGCCAGTTTTGGGTGGAAAACTTGCCCCTTCTCCCAAAACAAACATTAATAAACATAAACACATCAGAAAGCATTCTGAGAACAAAAATCTTAGGCATACTTATTCTGTACTTAATTTTGCAAATGGTCATGTAGTTGATGTCAGACAATATGTTGAAAGCATCCTTGACTCTTTGGCATTTCCAAAGTCTCTCTCTCTGTTTTGCAGATCCATTTTTATTTTTTTGGATGGTTTTGATTTTTATTTTGTTTTTGACAAATAAAAATTGTATATATTTAGGTTATACAACAAGATGTGTAATATGTGTATACACTGTAAAATGATGACCACAATCTAACTTGTTAAAATATCCATCACCTCCAATAGTTACCATGATGTGTCTGAGTGTGCTGAGAATACTTGAGCTATACTCTCTTAGCAAATTTTAAGTATTAACATGTTATTATTAACCATGGTCACTATATGTACATTAGGTCTCCAGAGTTTATTCCCCTTATAACTGAAAGTTTGTATTCATTAATCAATATTATTTTTTCCTAATTAAGAAGTTTTAAAACACCATAGAGTGGAGCCAAGACTAGAGACCAATTTTCAACAAATACCAATACATAACTTTGGTTTTTATAGTTTAATTATTTAAAGGGATTTTGCTTTTTAAGATTTTAAGTTCAGCCTTACTTTCCTTGGTAAAATTTACATCACTTACAATAATCTAAATTTCTAAAAGCAAAATCAGTCATCTATTACAGGATATATCAGCTATAGGCCAATCACTCTTACAGAAAAGTCATTTAAAATTTTAATTCTTAATTTTATAAAAATTCCAACTTGCTAGTTTATGTAGCACCCTGAAACTTATCGTTAACCCAAAATGATAAAAAAAATCTTTAAAGGACACTGTTTTCCTCCTATTAAGTCACCATCTAAACTATTTCTGCAGCGATGAAATAGCTCAAATCTCTGTTACCAATTAATTGGTCATTAGGCCAACAAACATTTATTGATGGCAGAAATGCCATCCATAAAAGGTCAGAGATACTTTTATTATAAGGATGCAAATCAGGTTTTCTTGAATTCCCTTAATCTCAGTTTGGAAAAGTAACTTAACCCCCAAATAATCACAATTATTAAATTTTAATATGTAAGTCAAGTGTCCTGAGAACATTTTGTAATGCTCAGACATTAAAGGACCCCCTTCTTTGGTTTTACAATAGTGAGTAAAGTTTTGATATTAATGAATACAGCTCTGATGTCTTTGCACCTGATCCTTGCCTTTGATGACCTCCTATCACTCTACTTGCTCTTTGGCATTGACTATTCTGGGCCATAAAGCAAGTGCCAACAAGTTTCAAAGGCTTGAAGTCATGTATGTTTCTTACCATTGTGAAATTAATCAGTGTTAAAAATAATTTAAAGAATCCTAAAATATTTTGAAATTAAACAATGACTAAGTAATCTATGAATTAGAAAAAAAAACATAATGGAAATTAGAAGATATTTCAAATTGAATGATAATGAAACTACAATGTATCAAGTTGTGGGATACAGCTAACCATGTACTTAGAGGAAAATTTATAGTCTTATATACATACATTAGAAACACTGAAAAGTTAAAAAATTGATGATCTGAAAATCCAGCTTGACAGGTTAAAAAAGGAACAGTAAATTAAAGCCAAAGAAAGTAAAAGAAAAGAAATAATAAAGTTAAGGACAGAAATTAATGAAATTTAAAAGCACGCAATTTGGATCACAGACATAATGTAAAACACAATACTGTAAAACTTCTAGATGACAACACAGGAAAATCTAGGTGATTTCGGGTTTGGTAATTAGCTTTTGGATACAAAGCAAAAAGCATAATCCATAAAAGAAAAAAGTTGATAAGTCAGACTTCATTAAAATGAAAAACTCCACAGACTGGGAGCAAAAAACATATCTGATAAAAGACATGCCCAAAGTATGCTAAAAGCTCTTAAAACTCAACAATAAGCAAATAAGTGAGACACCACTACACATCTATTAGAATGGCTAAGATCCAAAACACTGACAACACCGAGTACTGGCAAAAATGTGGAGGACAGAAATTTCCATTCATTGCTGGTGGGAAGGCAAAATGACACAGCAATTACAGAAGACAATTTGGCAGATACCTATAAAACTAAACATGGTTTTAACATGCAATCCAGCAATCATGGTCCTATGTATTAATCCAAATGAGTTGAAAACTTAGGTCTACACAAATATCTGCAAACAAATGTTTATGGCAGCTTTATTCATAATTGCCAAAACTTGCACGCAACCAAGATTTCCTCCAATAGGTGAATGGATAAACAAACTGTGGTACATATATACAATAGAATATTATTCAGTGAAAAAAACAAACAGTTATTGTTCCATGAAAAGAAACAGAGGAAACTTAAATGCATACTGCTAAGTAAAAGAAGGCAATCTGATAAGGCTATATATTGTATGATTCCAACTATATGGTGCTCTGGAAAAGGCAAAACAATATTCATGTTAAAATGTGGACTTTAGTTAATAATGATGTAGTAATATTGGTTCCTCAATTGTAACAAATGTATCACACCAAAGCTAATAATAAGGGTAACTGAGGGCAAGCAACAGGGGAAGGAGTCTATGGGAACTTTACTTCCTGCTTAGTTTATCTATTACCCCAAAACTGCTCTAAAATATAAAGTGTATTAATTTTTTTAAAGTTTAGCTTGTCCTAAAAATGCAATAAAGGAAAATCAACAAAATAAATGTTCCTTAAAAAAGAAAAGAACTGATATAACTTTATCAATACTGCTCTTATAAAAATAAAAGATTAAAATAACCAATATTGTAAGTTAAGAAAGAATATCATTACAGATCATATAGGTATTAAAATACAAGGATATTATAAAAAATGTATGCCAGTGAATTTAAAGTTTTGGATGAACTGAACCAATTCCTAGAAAAACCTTAGCAACTGTAGTACAAAATCCAAATAATCCCACATCTATTAAAAAAATTGAATTAGAATCTTTCCCACAAAGAAATATCCAGGCCCAGTTTACTTTACCTAAATTTCTTCTAAAATTTCAGAAAGAAATAATACCAGTCTTAAACAAAAACTTCCAATTAGTTTAGTATTTGAAAATCAATTAAATCAATTAATAAAATTAATTAAATCTTATTATCAATTAAGATAATATGATAATCTTATATGCAGAAAAAAATCAAAATAATTCAACACCTGTTCAGGATGAAAACCTGTGGCAAATTAGGAATAGATGGGAACTTCCTTAATCTGAGACAGTAGCTACAGAAACCTACAGCCAACATCATACCTATTGGAGAAATATATAAAGTTTCCCCCACCCCCCAAGAAAGGGGGATAAAACAAACATGCCCATTATCCCCCAATTTATTCATCATTCTAACGAAAGTCCTAGATAGTACAATAGGTCAAGGACAGCATAATAACTCAATAAATCAGAGAAGAAAAGGTATCATTATTTGTGAACAACATGGCTGTGTATGTAGAAAATCCAAAAAAAATCTACAATCTATCAGAATGCATAAGTGATTTTAGCAATGTTGCTGGATGCAAAGTCAACATCTAAAATAACAGTTGTATAGAGTAGTAACTGAGAGTGAGAGAAGTGCCAGTAATGTTCTATCTATTGCTCAGTCTGGATGCTGGGTACAAGGGCATATTCACTTTGTGAAAATCTGTAGCTGCATACTTCTGACTAATGTACTTTTTTGGTATAGATTATACTTCATAAAAAGCTTACTTAATGTTGTTTAATGGGTATAGGGTTTCAGTTTGCAAGATAAAGTTCTGGAGAGGGATTGCACGATAATGTAAATGTACTTAACAGTCCTGAATTAAACACTTAAAAATAGTTAAGATGCTAAATTTTCTGTTATGTGTATTTCACAATGAACAATTTAAAAAATGTTTACTTTAGAAACAAATGGCATTAAGATATTAATATTAAAGATTCTAAATAACACATAGGAAAAATCAAAGTTAAACTCATAGCTCACCATTAGAGAAATTCTGCCTCCCTCCACTTTAGGCTGAGCAAAATTGTCACTCAAATTGATAACAGATGAACACCATACTAAGAAATCACAATTCTTCAATTGTAAGGCAGTATTCACCATAAGATATATCATTGATTTAATAATAGCTTTTGGGTGGAAACCTCCCCATGTTTATACTCACTTGTAGACGTATCTGAATAATAAAAGTGTGTGTGCCTTACAATAGAGCAAGTGTGGGATGACTATGAAAATGAAGAAAGATGAACTGGTTTGCCGGGCCTCGGAATGTAAATCTAATACCTCAAGGTAGAGCTATCCATCCCTTTTACTTAAGGGATCTTGACCACAAGAGTATTCATGATTATGATAACAGAATCCAAAGAACACCAGCATTATAGGAGATGAAATTTATTCTAATACTGATTTATTTATATATTGATAAAATAGGCATAAACACTTTATGTTTCTTGGAGATTCAAGATTATCATAGTAGGGTCAGTTCCTAAAAAAGGTGGGGTTTACAGGGACAACACATTTGTATTTTATCTGAGGTAGAGTCATGCACTATCCACACTGGCATGAATAGATGTGATAATTATTTGAGTAAGTGCACACATGTACATTTCCACAGAGAGAGAGAGAGAGAAAAAAAAAAGAACAACAACCATTCAGCTCTTTTAGTCAAGTTGGCTGTTGCAAGCCTATGGTTGAAAGGAGTCTATATGTTTTGTTGTATTTGATGGAAGGCTATTTATCCTGGTCAAAGAGCCACCACTAATCCACTTCAGGAATCTTGGGGCAGATTTAGTGTTTCAGGTGTATGGCTTGGGGAAAGAATGTAGGTTGAATTTGGGCCTTGATTGCTTCGTAACCTGGTGCTCTCGTTTAGGACATACACTACACTGGCTTAGTGGTGAAACACAACTGCCATCTTTTCTGGCCTTTATGGTGATGCCTGAATGTCCGAGCCTCTTGCATAAGATTAGATCTTAACAACTGGCAAAGAAATAGAGGCTTGAGTGTAATGTACGTGACACTGGAAATAAATGTTACCTCTGCTTCATGGATAAGCAATATTTGTTTTTGTTTTTATTTATTTTTTTAAGATTTTATTTATTTGACAGAGAGACACAGTGAGAGAGGGAACACAAGCAAGGGGACTGGGAGAGGGAGAAGCAGGCTCCCCGCTGAGCAGGGAGCCCGATGCGGGGCTCAATCCCAGGACCCTGGGATCATGACCTGAGCCGAAGGCAGACGCTTAACGACTGAGCCACCCAGCTGCCCCACAATATTTGTTTTTAAAGAGATTTTAAAAGACATTCCGTGAAAATATATTTGGAACATCTGAATGGGTTTGCCTTTAATGAACGGTGGAAACGTGGAGAGGAGGAAGGTTTCAGGGCTTTAGACATAGGATACTCCTGCCAGAGAGGCATACTCGTAAATTATGGAACTTTTCCATGTCCAGAGTGGGTGACTATAACCTTTCAGATTTACATGTAATAAACTGACTCTTTTTTTAAAAGACTGTACACAGAAATGCCACTTTATGTTTGCAACTATGATTTAAATTCTATCATGGGTATCTTAAAAATATGAGCATTAAGAGGAGCCCCCAATTTTTTTCACTCAAAAACAAAGGGTCTGTAGAGCTTACTTTTTTTTTTGAACTGTAATGATTCTGAATTATTTTTGATTAACAAAGAAAATGGTCTGCTACTTCAGTGTCTGTGATTACATTTCAGTACAATGGAGAGAAGTCACTAATGGGTACCTCTGAGGTCAGGACTGAGACTGTAGTGTTCAAATTTGTTTATTAATGAGCCCAGGACAGGGATCTCCTTCTAGGATGTCAAGATTTGTTAATAAAATAAAATCTAAAGTACTGTTAAAATGTTACACACCAGACTATCTAAGAATATTATCCTAATGTATAGCCTCTGAAATAAGCAACGCTCTCCCAAATACCCGGGACATGTATGGAGGGGGAGAACTTAATCAGAGAAACTGCCATTCTCTCATCAATGGCAGGAGGAAAATGGGAAATTCAAGATGCAGAAAGGAATTACTGCAAATATATGTGCACTTTTGGTCACTGCTTTTTGATGAAGAAAATATTGTGCATAATAACTCGAGAATGTATTTAACATAAATTATATTTGCATGAATTATGTTTATTCATATGGTCAGATACATAATGGCCTGCTTGATAAATGGCTGATTAGTCTTATAATCAGCCCAAGAGGGACCTGCTTCAAAAAACTCTCTCCTGGGGGCATCTGACTTTCTAGATATTTTCCATTTTGCCTTTAAATAGTGAAACGTTGCCAGATTTGGGCACCCCAGATAGGTTTTTTCCAGCTTCCAGTCTACAATCTGGGCATTACTTCCTCAGGCTGGAATGCCTAAAGAAATAGGACAATTGCTCGTCACAAACTTCGGAAGCACATCCAAGGGGTCAGTGCAATACCCACTTCAAGGAAAGGTGGGTTTTCGTAAAGACAAAACATTTGAAGGGAACCATGATTTCTTTCTTCAATAACATAAGGAAAATGTGATATTTCTGATAAGGAGAAATAATTGCTGCTGATACCAGCACTTTTAATTGCTGTGTTTTAATGCTGAGACTACTGACTCTACCTGATACCCTACATGAGACACTTAGATGTGGAACATGCCTATGGGACTCTGGGAAAAAAATCTGAAATATTTCCCTATGGATAGGTAGCTTTATTCTGGTGTAAGTGGTCTTATATTTTCACTTCATGTTTTGCCTTTCAGTAATATTCCCAATTATTATGACTAACTCCGTCTTCAAATGGATCTCAGTTGTCACATATTCTGGAAAGTTTCTCCTGACTGACC
The DNA here is from genome assembly GCF_037043125.1 of Eumetopias jubatus. Classification (NCBI taxonomy): domain Eukaryota; kingdom Metazoa; phylum Chordata; class Mammalia; order Carnivora; family Otariidae; genus Eumetopias; species Eumetopias jubatus. Next base: position 73,637,947 of record NW_028274820.1, on the reverse strand, counting down.
CCCACCGGGAAGTCCCAGTCTGGATATGCAATACTCTTATACATTCCAATATGAACTTGTATTCTTCAGTATTGTTGTAATCAAAATGATCAGGATATTTGTCAATCCTTACACCTGCTTTTCTGGCTTCCTTTATGGTAATCTTTTGGGGATTAGCCCTGTGGATCCTTGCATTTCCTGCAAGGTCAAACAGAATACCTACCCCTTATTTGACATTCAACTAATGGTGAATAAAAGAATGAAGTCCTTACAAAGCAATTTACCTCTAGTACATTCCAATGTAAATATCTCTACTCTTTGTTTACTAAACTTGATATTTGGGTATCTACTCCTCTCTGTTCTTGCCCTTATCATAAACTTCTTTCAGGAAAGGAAGTAAGTCAGATTGTGAAAACAAGAGTCTTCAGTACTGTTAGGTGGAAAGTTCTGAGATCAGTATTATTCCACTGGAGTCACAGATCTGTGTTCAGGTGTTTAATATCATTCTCTTTATGATAACATAATGAAAAAGGTTTGTGGGTTCAAGAAAATAGAAAAATTAATATAGATATGTAGTGGTTAATTACAACATGGGAAGTTAATACCATAAAGCCTGTAGCAAGAAAGTATTATAATTAAGATGGAGAAATTAAAATAGCATAGGATTTTTCCCCTTTCTCTCGGTTACTAGGCAGGAATGACCAATTACGGCAGGTATTATATAATCAATTTTATGAATCATAAGCATGCCAATTCCTTATTATGACTGTTTCCTCATAATATAAGTTCATTATGTTATAAATAATACGTACTTGCTCCTTGCAAAGATGAACAGAGTTTTAAAGGTCAAAGTACCAGATTTGAAATCACTGTTTTTAATAAAATGTATATGGCTTACAATGTCTGCCACTTCTTTATTTTGCTTTTTCTCTTTCTGCAAGCAGCTTACAATCCTAAGAAAATATCTTTTTCTATTGAAAATAAAAATATATATATATATATCCAGGGACATACAATGCAGATTAAATTCTACCTGATGGCACTTAAAAACTAGGTAAAACCTTAATTCAGTCTTTGGAGTTTTAACAGAAGTGATGCGCAAGTAGGAGATGTCAACAACATAGTTTGTTTCAACATACACGTATTCTTATGAATATAGACTTTGCTTAAATACCTGCTGCCTTTCAGAAACCTTCAGTGAAACACTGGAAGCAAAGTTTTACTCCCCAATGCTTGTGTTTTAAATAATCCCATTATTAGAATTGGCTCTCACTTATTACTTTGTTTTTGCAAACTTCTTGTTTATTTAGTATACCTTACTCATTTGCTTTATGTATATGTTATATAACAATGGAAGAGCTTCAAAATGAGAATACTCAACATAGTATCCTCCCCTGCTCAACAGTACTTTCAATCTACCATCCATTTGCTAAACTTGGCCGAAACAAAGCACTGATCAGGCAGCTGTGAAAAACGTAAAACAATACTAATTGTGATTGACAGACTAATTAAGTTGGGGTGGGGGTGAGGATGGGGTGGGCAGCCCAATGTAGATGATTTGCCTAAACTGAACTTCCCATTAACCCCACAAGCCACTTAGCAGAGTTAATACGTAGACTTGGGATTTTTTTTCTTAAAAGAGTTCACATTCTATATAATTCACTATATAGAGGAATTATGTAGACATTATTTAAATATTAGAAATAAACTGATAAGTGGAGAATGCATGTTAATAATATTGTTAAAACGGGCCACATTTTGACATATAACAATAAACCAACTATGTTATTTATTTTTTGAAATGTATATATTTGTATCTTCAGTTGTCTGAAAGATATTTATTTCATAAAATAGGTCCTTATAACTTCACATAATAGCAATGCTTCCAAAATACACACGGAAACTTTTTTAGATACATTTAAGCAAAGACCTTCCTAATATTTAAAGACCTGACCTGCCAATGTTTAATGGGTCAATCAACTGATTAAGATTTATTTAGTGCCTATACATTTTTAGCATCATATAAATAATGAAGAATGGAATCTAATTGGATTGCAACCTGCTTCACAACAATCTACTGCATTTGATTGCTTGTTGAATTCTTGATATAGATTCTGGAAATTTAATATGATATTACATAGTGTAGAACAACGTTTCCCAAAAATGAGTTACAGGAGAAAAGATACTCTGCATGAAAGGGGATTTGAGGCCAGGTAAATTGGGGAGATACTTTATATGTGAAGATTCAAAATGGGTATTACCACGTTTGGCTCATCTAGAGACATACAAATAGTCTATAAATATGCTAAACTATGTAACTTCTTTAATAGTCAAAAAATTCAAATTGACATAATAATAAGAAATATGTTTTTGATCAATCATATTAGGGATGATGGAAAAAATATAATCTTCAGTTTTGCCAAAGAAATGGGGAAATGGGAATACCCATATATAAAACTAAGCTAAGGGCAAGCTAAGCTGGCTGTTCTATAAATTGGTACTAACTTTCTGGCTGGGAATATGTACCAAAAATATGTTTACATTTTGATTTAGCAATTTTCTGATGACTGCAACCTAAAAAAAATAAAAATTAAGACTGTAAACGTACACACACACACACACACACACACAGAGAGAGATTGTAACTTTTTCTGGGCTATCTTAAAACTGTGTGGTGAGATATGATTTTTTTTTTTTTTTTTGCTTATCTTTATTTTCTACTTTTCAAAACTGAAGTTTTTTAAAGATACATAAAAATTCTTTGAAAAAAATTTTTGAAATGCTTTAACCTGAAATTCAAATCTCTGATTTTTAATAGTCAATATTCTAACCTTACAGAATTTACTGATACAGAATCCAGGGAACCAGATAAGACAAGTATTTATAACCCAGTGATCAAAACCAAAGACAATAAAAACAAAGAATGGCTAAGCTGACCCTCAAATGTTTTATCATTCAGTCCACAAAGCTGAATTTGGTGCCTCAATTTGTTGTAAGGATAGATGAGAGCTAACTCATTATTTGAAGAAACCACTTGAGGTGAATGGACATTCACAGAAATATCAAGCTGGTGTCAAAAGATGCCAATTTTTAACATAATAGAATGCTGCATGACTTTCATCTTCTTAGATACATTACTTGTACTTTTATTATTGTAATATCCATTGTTCTAAAACAATATATCCTTAAATGTAGAATCCTTAATAGTCCAAAGGGACAGGTTAAAAGTAGTTACAGACTATTACCCTACTTGAAAGTAAATCTGGAGAAGGAAGGCTAATCGAGGAGGGCAATATTTACAGATTTGGATTAAAACAGATCAGTAAAGAAAACAGAACATGATAGGTTCAATAGACATGGGGAGTGATGCTATCTCTTGAGAGGCAAAGAGGGGAATATAAATTAAGAATAACCATTTGTATTTGCTTAAAAAAAAACTCTTCCCATATAAAAGGCATTATGTCTGTGGGAATTCTTATTTCTTATGGTATGTATTTCATTTAAAATCAAATTAAGGCATCCAACAGATTATTCTAGTGATCTAGGTAAGCACAGAGCTAAACATGAACTCAAAATAATAAAGTAAAAATATTACTGATAAGAATAATACACACCAAAAGTATTTTTAGAATTAATAAATAACAAAGACAATGTCTCTAAGTAATGTGTACACCAAGGATGCCACATAAATGTAGAAGTGCTATTTCATGTATCATAACTTAAATTTGGAAATTATTTTTTTTAATATAGAGAGATGTTTTACAATCTAGACTATTATCTGATTCAAATCTCATAGTAACTCTATATATCTGCATTTAAGAAACACTCTAATAGCATCTCAGCTACTTCTATCTTCTCCCTATGTGGTCCAATAAGGTAGACACTAGACACATATGGTTATACAAGCTTAAATAAATTAAAATTACATAAAAGTAAACAGTCAGCTCTTCAATCACTCTAGCCATATTTCAAGTGCTCAATAGCCACAATGGCTGGTGTTTTCTTTGTTGGACAGTGAAGATACAGAATATATCCATCACTGTAAAACATTCATGGGTAGGCTACAGAGAACGCATGGGAGAAACACATGGTCTCCTGAGCATCTTGTAGGCTGTGCAAGAAAAGCTCATATTAATAACCAAAGTATAACTCTGTGCACACCTTTTGGGATCATGATCCACAATGTGGTGAGTCCATTCAGGAATGGTTATCCTCATCTTACAAATTAAGATCCATGCTCAGAAGATAAAATGCCTTCCCTGAGGTATATGTAGCATATATGTAGTATAGGACATATATAGTACATGACAGACTCATGAACTGAATCTGACACTAACTTCTCAACTGGTCGGAGATCATACTCTGACAAAAAAAATCCCCTTGTAGCTTCCACTCAAAATATAAGTGAACACAATTCACTACAAGGTAGTTCAGTACAATAATCACTGCCATAATTTTTCTCAAATCTTTTGTAATTATATTACCCAAAACTATAGTGCAGCTAATCTTAAATTGACTAAATATAAATAATCTCCAAAACTATTTTGTAAAAAACGTTAGACAAATGTTCAAGGGCTAACTGTATTGATCAATATAGAATAACACTAATAGCGTAACTAATTCAGTAAATCAATCATTTAAAAACCTTAACCAGTTAGATAGTTGGAGTGAATGTCTTATAGTTGTCAGGTTTATCAGTGTCCAAAGCCTGGCCCCTACATAGTAGGCATAATGAAATTTAACTTACTCTATTTAAGTTGGGAAAATATTGGGTATAAAGCAGTAATTTTTGTTTTGTTTTTGAGAGAGAGTGTGTGGGGGGGGGGTTGGGGAGGGGCACAGGGAGAGGGAGAGAGAGAATCTTAAGCAGGTTCCATACCCAGAGCAGTGCGGAGCCCACGTAGGGCTTGATCTCACGACCCTGAGATCATGACCTGAGCCAAAATCAAGAGTTGGACGCTTAACCAACTGAGCCACTCAGGTGCCCCTAAAGCAGTATTTTTAGAGCTTTGAGATGTGGGGAAAGAAGATGACTGCTATACTGGTTTGAGCATAAAAAGCATTTTGAAAAAAGGCATGTGTTAATAGTAAAATAATTTTGGAAGAGTCTGGAATTAACTTTAAAGTTTCTTTTCTTGCTTGAGATTTCTGAGTCTATGATTTCTCTTGAGGAACTATGCAGTATGATCATAGTACCATTTATTAAAAACAAAATAACTGTGCTTTATTTAAAATAGGTTGTCTGAATTTTCCCCTCTTCATCCAACTGGGCATATCCTGCATGGCCCAGAAAAGAACACACATATCTACCCCTTATCTACTTGTCCCTAGATAGTAACGTGTCTTCTTTCTCCTCAGTGGCCAAACACAAATGCCAGCCCTAATCATATTCTAGCAAATAACCGTTCAACATTTCTATTGCCAAAGAATTTTAAAGCCAGAAAGGCCCATAAAAATCACAAATGGCTCTAACGGTTCTCTGCATCTATCTGCATATAAGATACAAATGCAGTAATCTGAAGAGGTACATGCACCCCAACGTTTATAGCAGCAATGTCCACAATAGCCAATCTATGGAAAGAGCCAAAATGTCCATCAACAGATGAATGGATAAAGAAGATGTGGTATATATACACAATGGAATATTATGCAGCCATCAAAAAACCCACAAAAACGAAATCTTGCCATTTGCAACAACGTGGATGGAACTAGAGGGTATTATGCTGAGTGAAATAAGTCAGAAAAAGACATATATCATATGATCTCACTGATATGAGGAATTCTTAATTACAGGAACCTGAGGGTTGCTGGAGTGGTAGGGGTGGGAGGGATGGGGTGGCTGGGTGATGGACGTTGGGGAGGTTATGTGCTATGGTGAGTGCTGTGAATTGTGTAAGACTGATGAATCACAGACCTGTACCTCTGAAACAAGTACTACATTATATGTTAAAAAAAAGAAGAAGAAGATAGCAGGAAGGGAAGAATGAAGGGGGAGAAATCAGAGGGGGAGATGAACCATGAGAAACTGTGGACTCTGAGAAACAAACTGAGGGTTCTGGAGGGGAGGTGGTGGGGGGGATGGGTTAGCCCGGTAATGGGTATTAAAGAGGGCATGTTCTGCATGGAGCACTGGGTGTTATATGCAAACAACGAATCATGGAACACTACATCAAAAACTAATGATGTAATGTATGGTGATTAACATAACATAATAAAATAAAATTAAAAAAAAAAAAAAAAGCACCACAATGGGAAAGCACGTGGAGAGTTCACAGAAAACTGCCTAGGCAGCCTGCAGGCAGCAGGAAAACAATGGTATCAGTAGAACCCTGTGACCGGCTTTCTGGTGCTTATCCATAGTTTGGAAAGCCAGGTTGAAGAAACAGCAGGCTATAGGGTTTACTACAAAACACATTAAAACAGCAAAGCTCTTCCCTCCAATATTTGGTCAAGATCATAGATTTAAGTTTTTGTGATAGCCTGACTTGTAGGCAGAATTCTTTGGGTTATATTTTTAATATCAGGGAAGGAAAGAAAGTAACTCAGATTGTTTTTGGGAGGAATCAAAACTACCTGAACTCTGTGAATTAAATAAATAACAAGCAAAATTTGTGCTCTACAAGGGAGTCTGCAAATCTGTAAGCCAGAGCACCTTCTGCTCTTTTAGGTAGGGGAAGGTGATATCGGAGCCCATCGGATGCCATTTTATGACACGGACATGTACACAGTAGGTGACCATGAATATCTATATGGTATTAGAAAGAACTACTGACTTCTGGATTAGTATAATAGAATAAGCAGCCAAGTCTACCTCCGTTCTCTCCCTTTGTTTTAAAAATAATAAAATTATATCAGTGCTGGGGAGGAAAAAAAAAAGTACCAGCCGAAGACCACAAAGTTTGAGAAACCAGGTAGCAATTGAGCAGATAAAAGGGCATAGATTGACAAGCAGAAATATGGAAAAAAGCAGTCCAAAATACCAGAAGTAAATTCTTACTTCTCGCAGAACACGAAGGGTAAGGGTGGGCCACGGTACAATCATCCGGGGAATTAATTAAAATCCACGTCAAGAATGGGCAGGCCTAAAGCAAAACAAAACACAACAACAACAACAAAACAGAATGGGCAGGCCTATAAAACAGCTAGCTACCTCCTCTCATATCCTCTCCAAGTCTTAGAGCAGGCTTCTCACACAAACGGCTTTTGCCCCTGGGATAAAGTGAGAAGTGCATTATTAGACTAAGAAAACAAAACATCCTTCTAGAGAAAGCACCCAATATGGGTGTAGGAATGCAAAAGATAAGCAGAGCAGAGTTTAGAGATAACTCCCAGCTTCAATTACAGACTTGCAAGTTAAGTCAGTCATGCCAAAGTAACTGTCTTAGCTTTGGCAATGGTGCCAATTGGTTGACTCAGTCCTAAAGTGAAGCCTGCCTGCCAACACACTCCCATTTGAGGGAGAAGCCTATTGTTGAAAGAAACCTACGCAACCGTGCAAAAAATTACCCCAGCTATTAATCTTATTATTAATCAGCCTCATTCATATATTGAACCAACAACTAAAAACATCAGACATTTGAAGAAAACCAATAGTATAAAAAAATGAAAAAGATGAACAAATGTAACATGTCTCAAGAGATCAGATGATTCAGAGAACAGAAGGAAGTTTTATGAACCTTCTAATTTGTATCTTCAGAAATATTTATTGGTTCCATAAAGTAAAACAAAAATAGCTTGCTAGCTGTTTCTTTTTAAGAGCCATCATTTTTAGCACAGAATCAATATAGAAAAAAATAGATATTAAAGTTTATTATTTGAGTAATAAAGATAACCACTAGAAGAGCTCAAAACAACAGAATTAGCAAAAGTGTTGGTGGTGAAAAATTCCTAAATTTCTTTTTTTTTTTAAGGATTTTATTTATTTGACAGAGACAGCAAGAGAGGGAACACAAGCAGGGGGTGTGGGAGAGGGAGAAGCAGGCTTCCCGCCGAGTGGGGAGCCCAACGCGGGGCTCAATCCCAGGACCAGGACCCTGGGATCATGACCTGAGCTGAAGGTAGACACTTAACCAACTGAGACACCCAGGCGCCCCCTAAATTTCTAATCTTTATAGCAAGGAGTCAACATATTCTACCTATTTTTGATAAATCAAGAAACAGAAGTAGAGGGGCGCCTGGGTGGCTCAGTTGGTTAAGTGACTGCCTTCGGCTCAGGTCATGATTCTGGAGTCCTGGGATTGAGTCCCACATCAGGCTCCCTGCTCAGCAGGGAGTCTGCTTCTCCCTCTGACACTCTTCCCTCTCATGCTCTCTATCTCTCATTCTCTCTCTCTCAAATAAATAAAATCTTTAAAAAAAAAAGAAACAGAAGTAGTATGTTTAATATATAAATGCTACAGGAGTTCAGAGGAAACAACCAATCACTTGGGGGCAAAAACGACATTGCTTGAATTCAGTTTAAGTTTGTATATGGAGATAGCCAAGCCAAAATGTCCTACTTAAGAGGAACATTCAGGACTCCTTTTTATTTCATGAACAGGCACAAATACTAGCATATATTCAGTATACTTGGAAATTTTTCTAATGACAAATTTAAAGCAGTAACTAACCACCTGCTTATTGGCATATGTTACAGAAAAGCAATTCCCTTCAGATCCCAGAGAGCAACAGTCTTGGGGAAAATATGACTTATAAGTTTCTTGAGTGTTTCACTTTCTATATTCAAGAGCAAAACACACATACACAAAAACAAAATAAAACAAAAGGAAAGAAAGAAAGAAACTATAAAACTAGAAAAGATTCTTCTGGGGCTGGAGGAGGAGAGACATTTCTTAATGTTTTTGACCATTTCATATATACTTTTTAAATATTGTGCAGGAATTACTTAATTCCTTTATTTTTTTAAAAAATATAATTCAACTATGGGGCTCAGACTAGTTCAAAAACTGAATGAATTTAAAATAAATATTGGACATTTTAAAATGAGGATGAAATGGGGCATCTGGGTGGCTCAGTAGTTAAGCATCTGCGTTTAGTTCAGATCATGATCCCAGGGTCCTGGGATCGAGCCCCACATCGGGCTCCCTGCTTGGCAGGAAGCCTGCTTCTCCCTCTCCCACTCCCCCTGCTTGTGTTCCTGTTCTCGCTGTGTCCCTCTGTCAAATAAATAAAATACTAAAAATAAATAAATAAATAAAATGAGTATGAGAACTTCAAAATCATCAATAAGACATCAAGAATGGTGGATTTCATTATCTCATGTTCACCAAATTAGCATTTGACTTGAACTTTTTTGAGAAACTATTGGATAACTAGTAAGAGAATCATTTCCTCTTCCTATTCACATTTAGGGAATACTTCCAAATTTCTACCCTTCTATGCCCTTTCTCAAGTATTTTATTCACATGCTGAAAATACTGACAATCAATGTAACCCAAACTGAATTAGCCACAATTTTAAGAAATACTATGGTTTTGTGTGTTTAAAGTTGGCTCATTTGAACAATTATACCTGGAACTTGGTGAGAATAATGAAAAATCTAAATTTTTATTATGATTTAAATAATGAGTGCCTACTAAACTCAGCCTTTACATAGTAATGATTAATTAGGCTTTAATAATACTAGTACTAGTAGTACTTTGTTACAAAAACTTTTACTAATATGAACTATGATTTACAAATGCATTGCAATATGAAGACATTTTGTGCTAACTCAAGAAAAATTGTTTATAGGAAATAATATGTTGTTAGAAATATATTTAAGCATATGTAGAAGAATAAGAACATGAACTATATTGTTTGGAATTTTGACATCCTAATAGACTGTTCTGGGGGAAAGCTTTCTTCCAAAATCTCAGTTAAAATGGAAACACATCCACTCAAATACTGATATATACATCACCATTCCAGGATTAAGAAACAAATAATTTAAATTAATATAACATATAGAAGCACTTTATTTATTTTACAAATATTAAAGTCAAAGAAATGGTTAATAAGTAACACTATGACAAGTCATTATTAAATGTATTATAAGATGCAAATATTGTTAAATATATGTGCATATTTAATGTATGAATTAAAGTCATCAAGCATTCTGTGTAGTGTCATTTAACAAATGATAATAAGGTTTTATAAATGGAATCTTCATAGAAGAGTAAACATCACTAAAAATACTTTCAATAACCCACACTATAGTAAATCTCTTTATCCTCCATATATCCCACAAATAATCTTTTTACTCCTGAAATACTTACAGGATGTATTTGATATTAAGTGATATACAAATTTTTTAACATCATAATGTAAGTAAACCTTCAGTTTAACCACTGTATCCATCTGATGTACACAAGTTACCAGGTGAAAAATTCAGTCAAGCAAGTTAGTAGCATTTTGCCGACAAAACTCCAGACGTATTATATTACTGAAATAATCTTACTTTTAAACTCAATTTACTCAACACAATTGGTTTGTGCAGACACAGCTTTGTCTTTCCCACATGCATACAAAACAGCAAAATAAATATCTAAACCTGTTAAATATAATCACAGAGCATAAAATTGTTTTCCCCAGACTTTTAATTATTATATTAAACATTAGCCCTAGCTATAAGGATCCCAAATATTTCTTTAAATTATAAATGCATCTGGGGGCGCCTGGGTGGCTCAGTCAGTTAAGCAGCCGACTCTTGATTTTGGCTCAGGTCATGGTCTCAGGGTTGTGAGATGGAGCCCCGCATAGGGCTCTGCACTGGGTGTGGAGCCTGCTTAAGATTCTCTCTTTCCCTCTCCCTCTGGCCCGCCCCCTCCTCTCTCTTAAAAAAAAATTATAAATGCATCTGCACACTATCTTATAGTATTTGTGTGTGTGTATATATGTATTTCAGAATATTCATTTTCTGAAAGTTGTGCTTTAGAACAGTGCTTCTTAATCTTTAATGAACATATAAATTGGCTAAAGATCTTGTTAAAATGTGGACTGTGATTCAGTAGGTCTGGGGTGGGGCCCAAGAGTTTGCATTTCTAACAAATTCCCAGGTAATGATCCTGGCCCACGGAACACATTGTGTGGAGAGGCCCTTAAATAAGTGTTTCTAAATCTTGACTAATCCTCAGAACCATTCGGAGCAGTTGGTAGATATACACTGAAAATAATAAATCTCTTATTTGGGGCAAGACTCAGAAAACTGGCCAGATGGCTTACCTAAGTTCAAAACACTGATTTAAAAACTAGTAAAATTGGGGCGCCTGAGTGGCTCAGTCGGTTGGGCGTCTGCCTTCGGCTCAGGTCGTGATCCCGGGTTCCTGGGATTGAGCCCCACGTTGGGCTCCCTGCTCGGTGGGGAGCCTGTTTCTCTCTCTCCTCCCTGCTCATGCTCTCTGTTGCTCTCTGCTTCTCTCAAATAAATAAATAAATAAATAAATAAATAAATAAATAAAAATCTTAAAAAAAAAAACCTAGTAAACTTAACAAAAACTCTCGGCATTCTTTAAAGTCTCACTATTTCCAACAATATTTACATACTTCAGAAATTTTTCTTGGGGTGCCTGGGTGGCTCAGTTGGTTAAGTGGCTGCCTTTGGCTCAGGCCATGATCCCAGGTCCTGGGATGGAGTCCCATGTCAGGCTCCTTCCTCAGTGGGAGGCTTGCTTCTCCCTTTCACTCTGCCTGCCGCTCTGCCTACTTGTGTTCTCTCTCTCTCTCTGACAAATAAATAAATAAAATCTTTAAAAAAAAAGAAATTTGTCTTGATCAGTAAGAAAAACTACCATCAGAAGAAAAAATTGGAAGAAAAAAATTGAATATTGCTTACCATTATGTTTACACTAAAAAATGGTACTTCCTTCCTGATTCTATGTAGAGATATTTAGACTAAGCAGTATAAATGACAAAAGAAAACAAAATTCCACAGAAGCAAAACAAAAGGAGATTACCCTTTAAAGTACTCACTATATGCCAGATACTTTTGTACATTTCTTGTTATGTAGAATGGGAAAATGAAATTATTTTCCCCAAAGTAATCAGAATGTAGAAGAGAAAAAGGTGAAAACAGCTTTCCATTCCATACGGATTTTATGTAGCAACTTGAAACTGCCTTTGTTGGGACATGATTTGGATTCTATGAACTCTACCACCCCGGGTAGCAGAGAGGACCGAGAGACTTGAGGGGTCAAAGGCATAGAGGTGGGAAAGGCTTGGGGATATTTAGGGCAGAGTGACTATTTTGATTATTTTTGAGAGTCAGTTAAAAATAGGGAGTAACAAGACATGGCAGGAGAGGGAGATCTTAGAAAAATAGCAGTTTCAAGAATGCCGAATAAGTGTTTCAACTGTCAAACAGAAAAGACTTAATGAGAATAGAAGATTTAATGAGAGTACAGTGTTGGTTTAAGAAAGATAAGGAAATGTAAACTAATAGAAGAAAAATAGAAAGTTTCAGAATTGAAAAAAAAAACAATCAAATTTTGAGAGCGTGAGTTGGAATGGTGCCTAAAGACTGTCAAATCTTTTTTGTGTTCTTGTCTGAAGTGGGTGGAGCTGAAAATCCCTGGTTTACAGGAGGTGGAGAAAAGCGAAGTCAAAGTGTCCAAGGCAGCTAATAGGATTCAAATATTCAGGCACTCTTCTAATGTGGGGGGGTGGGGGGAGCTTCCTTCTAAATGATGTTTGTAGGGTAATTAAAACCCCCAGAAAAAGCCACAGGTGGTGTAACAAAACGGAGAGAGAGATCTTCGAGTCAGACAGACCTCAATTTGAATCTTGGCTTAATCATTTGCTAAAACGTGACTCTAAGTAGATTATTTTACTTCTCAGTTAAGTCAGTTTCCTCAATAGAAAAAAATATATGTAAATAGCCATAATAAAAACTACTGCAGCAGCGCCTGGGTGACACAGTCGGTTGAGCATCCCACTCTTGGTTACAGCTCAGGTCATGATCTCAGGGTCTTGAGATGGAGCCCCATGGGGCTCCCCACTCAGCGAGGAGTCTGCTTCTCTCCTTCTGTACCCCCTCCCCGCACCCCCCTGCTTGCACAAATAAAATAAATAAATCTTAAAAAAAAACACCAGAAAACCAAAATTACTGCAAAGTGTGGTTATGCCTTAAAGGGTGGGCTTCTGCCAGAGAGACCACATTATGATTCTGTCTCATAAAACCTGACATAGTCGATACTTTCACCAAAACCCCAGTAAAGGCAAAACAGAAAAAACAGTTTAATTCAGTTTGGAGAGCTTCAATAAATTGGCTTAGCAGAGAACTGAAACATTAAAAAAAGGAAAAGGATTTTTGTCAGCATGTTAAAAAGAATTATTTTCAGCAGCAATGATGTAGGAACTTCTTGGTCAGAAGTCATGGAATCATTTGGGGAGATGACACTTCCAACTGTTTATCACCAATTCCTGAAATTCTATTTAAGGTCTACTTCGTAAAGCAGAAATATCAGCTGCTGTAAAAGGCTCCAAAAGCAAGGTCCTTGTCTCTTTCTTAGTTTTCCTTACGCTTTAGTTCTGATTTTATGAACAAAAAGGTTTTTTGTTTAAGGATATGTTACCCTGTCATACCTTTGTGTCCAAATTGTGTAGTACTAAGTGCAGAATTAAGCAATTACATGTATGTCTAAGGGCAATTTCAGTGGTTGAGTTATTGGGTTGTTCTTAAAATTAATACTGTCAATACAGTGAAAGAAAAGACTATCATAATATTTCTGCATATATTTCATTCTGGTTGCAAGTTCTGCTTTCACTAAAAGGTTTTCTAAAAAGTGAAAAGCTTTATTTTATTAATTACTAAAAATTAACCAATTACTTAAAAAGTTCAAAAGCTTCATGTATCTAAATGTTTCATAAAATAATTAATATTCTTCAGATGTATATTAATCCATCTTAAATTTCTGAGAGACAGGAAAGAACACTCATCTTGTGACTATGCTATTAGTCTCATGAGAAAATCACTGCTAAGTTTAAACTCTAATGAGTAGCTATTCTTTTGGCTGATAACATCCCAACGTATAACAAATATGGTCAGAGTAAAGCTATCATAACTAGAAAATTTTAGCAACCATGAATATACCCTTCCCTTCTTTTGTACCGTTTGTCATAGAAATAGGAACCCCTAAGAGGTGATACGAAGTTCAAATGTAGACAACACGACATGGGGGAGAGGGACACAGTGATAGTCACAAGGCATAAACAGATTTAACAAATAATGTAAAAGAGGTAAAAACCCAGCTATGAGTTTACTCAACCTCAAATTTCCATTCAATTCCGATGAAAGTGGGTTTCTATTCCCTTTAAAGAACTACATTCATCTGTGCCCTGGATGCTGGCAGTCTCCCCTCATCATCTTTCATTCCTTGTTTCAACTTTTTACTCTTCTTTCACTTTTAATCTTTTTATCTCCACTGTCTCCTCCCCTCAAGACCTTTCCTCGGTCCTGCTCCCTCTCAAGCCCCATCGTATTATCTCCCTTTTAATCAGCATTTTCCCCAAAGGACCAGTGTATACACACGTGTATCACTTCTGTGTGAACTCCTTCAGTTGCCATGCAAGTCCTCGACTATGTTCTGTTGGAAAACACTCTTGCCAAATCTATAACCTGCTTCATGTCTCATCCTCGTTTTAAAACCACCCTTCCATCTGTAATAATGTTTTTAAAAATCTCTTAGCTTGTTAAAAATCTCTTCTGTTGTCCATTGACTCCTGGCTCCTAGTTCTCTGCTGTCTTATGGATTCACATCCTTTACTGGTTCTTCTTTTTTCCCTTAGTCAAAGTCATGGCTTGTGGCTTATTTGTGGTTGTCTTCCTCTTTACAGTCTCCTTCAAAATAATGGACTCTGGCCAACTGCATTTGATATGACTTCCAAAAAGTCATCATTTCCAACTCATCGCCAACTGCCTGCTGAACACGGATATCCCACTGGCAATGCAAACATACTTCTCAAACAACACTTTTATCACTTCTCACCTTTTTCTGCCTACCATCGAACCTACTATTCTTTCTGGGTTCTAGATATCACCAGGTTCACAGTCAAAACAAATACAAATGTCCAGGCACAGATTATTTTCTGTTTCTCTAATTATTAACATACCTTTTACAATTGTATTCTCCCTTAAATCTGTCCTCTTAATTTCTTTCCCTGTCCTTCTCTAGTTAAGATTACCATTATTATTTTTTTGGACAGCATCCTTTAGCCTAGATATACAGATTCCAATCTTTTTCTAGTTCAATCACTTCTTCCTAATGTTCCTAAGGATATTTTTAAATAGGATAGTCTGGTTATGTTACATTCACTACTTTGCTCAAAATCTTCCAGAATATTTAAAGTTCTTTAAAAATTCAAAACTTCAAATTTTGGCCTTGGTCCATATATTTAAAGACTACATAAGCCAACTTTTCCCGAAACATTCTCCAATTTCTCAGATACAATACACAAGGCTACATTTTGAAAACTACCCATCCTTTTCTTTTCTCTCTTCTGTAAATCTGCTTAATCTGTTCCCAATGCCTAGAATATTCTCTACACTTTTAGTGTGATGAATTTGTGTTTTTTTTTCCAAAACTTCACCTCAAATAAATCTCTTCCATCTACCTGTCCTTAATTCCTCAGTACAGTGATTAAGTCTATCTTTACAACTTGCTTGATTTTTTGAGGCCTATATTACATATTTCCCATCTTCATGACCTACACTTCTCAGATGCAGGTGATTACTCATTATTTTGCTGAAAATTTTTGTATCATTGTGAGTTATACATAGTATGTGTTCAGTGAGTATGTGTTGAATGGAACCATATCACAGGGCTAAGAAAAATTCCAAAACATGGATTGGATAACAAGATCAAAAGAGGGATTAATCAGTGTGGACTGCATTGGTGAAAAAGCATTCATGTGGGATAGTATTGAACTGGGCTTTTATAACCAGTGGAATTTGATAAGCAGAAAGAGCAGAGAGGATGACACAAAGTGATAATAACATAAGAAAAGAAATAGAAAAAAAGGAATATTGTATATGTTTGGGACATATATATAGGTATATCAGTCAGGACCCAATGTTTTTGTTTATGAAATAATAGGGGATAAGTTTGGGAAAGAAAAAGCCCAGTTTTGGGGAAGTACATGACTGAAAGGCTAAGATTTGTAAAGCTTTATAGAGCAGACAGTGGGCAGCCATCGAAGACTGTTTACAAGTTATGAGAAAGAAGAATAGGAACAATTATTTATCTTATGATGATATCAATTTAAAAAATAGTATGTACTAATTTAAAATGGTGGAACTGATTGTTCCAGGTACTTGTAAGACTTTTCTAGAACCATAATGTCTAAACAGAATTCAAACTTTATACTCATTTCTGTGAGTGCTATGAATATATTTTACAGGATCAAAGTTGTATGTTACAGACATAGCATTTTAGTCTGATGAATTCAAGCATCTATTCTGAGCTTTACCTATTTAAATGTTTGATATTTCAATATCATACTTAAAGTATTGTCTTGTCTTCTTTCATTTGTATTTTAAGATCATGATGGAATAACAGACCTACTAAACACTTTTTCTCAATTGTTAAGACATAATATTTATCTGGGAGAGAGTCAACAGACAATCTAAAAAGTTGAGGGAAATCTATTTGGTCATCTTGACGGAGCAACTGATCTTGGTTGGATGTATAGTCTAAATAAAGATAAAATGATTGTAAAGAATTAAGATTTTGTTAACCATTAAGTTTATTCCTTTAAACATTAGGAACTAACTTTGGAATGCCCTGTACACCAAGGTAAGGGTTTCATGTTTTTTTTTCTAGTTGAAATCCTATTAAAAGATTATAAGCAAAAAATCAACAGTCTTGGATTTCATGAAATCATGTTTCTGGGGGAATCACTGAAAATCCTTGGATTGTTCTTTTTCTAAAATCTCACCCTATAAATAAAATTATCTCATAGATCTGACTGAGACCTTAAACGTGTTCTCAACAAACTGCAAATAGTCAAGTAATATGTATGGTAATTTCAAAAGTGATCATAAAATCTATCTGGTTTTTGAAATCTTTTCATAGGTAAATGCAATTAGCAACATTTGGAAAAACTGAATGATTTTCTTATATATAGAATTAAAGTTAAAATACAGAATCTGTGAAAACTAATAGATATGAACCATGACTTAAGACTAAAGAATTACCAGGTCATCAATAAACTCCCCTTTGAATTCCATGAATAATGGAGATATATTAGGGGAGTCACTTAGATTCTTTCTCACTGTTTTCTCAACTGTAAAATAAAGTATTTGAATTAGATGAAACATAGGGCTCCTTTTAGCTATAATATTCTATCAGTCCATAGAGGATGGAAATACGTGCTGGGTACACATCTCCTTTCTCTCTATTTTGGCAATGCAGTAACAGGGCACAACCCTTCTAATACAGCAAAGTAACTATTCAGATCATATATAAAGAGACAAAGGCAGGCATGCAAAAAAGTATATTTGCCAGCCTTAAATGAGTATATGAGATACGCAACTTGATTTAGGGAGAAATAGAGATAAAACAATAGTGTACTTGTTCCTCATATCATTTTAATTCTTTATTTCAACTTTGTATTATCTATTCATCAGCAAAATATTCACTAGGTATGCATATATGATCCTGTAGGAAAATTTAAGCTTGTTTATCAAATTTTAATGACATAATTTTGTCAACACTTCCCCCTAAAATTACACAATGTGAATTTATGAATTATGCTTAATTTAATGAGAATTTATCTGATATTTACCTGATACCTTCCCTTCAGTGTGATATCTCTTAAGATACTCTTACTTAAAGAATACTTAAATGACAACTCTCATAGTCTCTTATTCCTATTCTATATTGTCTGTTTTAGCCAGACTAAATATTTTACATATAAAATTCTAAATTAAAATTAAAGTATTATATTGTTACTCTGAAAATACTAAATATACAGCCTATGTATTCCGGAGTGTGATGTTATAACTACTGCTCTGGATTTGAAAGGTAGATTGCTTCTGCCAATATTACAAAATATCTCATCCTATCTCTCTTAAGAGAGAACAGGAGGAATATCTGTTGGAATGGTAAGCACAACTTCAGGAAAAAGCTTGGGAACATGGTTGCAAGAGCCTAAGCATTTCATGTTGTTTTTTAATGTTAAATATGACAGAAGTTCCATCTTGAAATCTTTAACTTGGTATAAGACTTTATTCTTTATCTTACCACTAAGGTGAATTTACTAGCACCAAAATTATCATTATGATAAAGGATATGATTAATTGGAAGTAAGCATGTGCAATTTCATCTAAGTTATATGAATCATTATATGATTATAGCATGACAGAACTCTGATAATGTAAGCTTTCTGAACTCCACTGACTCAAGATTTAAAGTACAGCATGCAGTTTTAGGTTTAAGTCTTTAATGTCAACGGGAATTATATGCTGCTTAACATGACATCCTATGTATTAAAATTACATGAAAAATCCAGTTATTTGGAAATATTTTTGAAGTAAATACATTGTAGCATGAATGGTGCCAGTGATAAAAATTTGATGTCTATAATCTGTTAATCCTATGCATAACAAATGATTCATTTGACTAATGAAAATTACAAACATAAAAAATTAACTTCAAAAGAAGAGAACAAAAATGAATAGCATATAGAATTCAATAAAAGCACATACACATTCTTTTACATAATTGGTCATTTAGATATGTATACATATATGCATGGATGTGTGTGTGTGTGTGTGTGTGTGTGTGTGTGCGCACGCACACTCATGAGTCATGAAGATTTATACACAAGGATGACTTGTTTTTTTGTGCCTTGTGATTATTATGCTAAAATAAGATGATATAGAAATATACAAGGAACAGAAATACAAATAATAAATATGGAATATACATTTTATAAGTCTTTAGAAATGTGCAAGAACTATAGAGTGAACAGTTAGAAGTTAGTGCAGATTATATTTCATATCTGTAGAGACTACACTAATAGCTCATTACAAATAACTTTAAAATGTGAAAGGAAAAATAGTCTATCTGAATGGGCACCATAAATTCACATTATTGTCACATACATATTCTAGTGTGTGTATCAATTTAGTTGATGAAAAATATATTAACAACAACAAAACCACATAACTAAATAAATAATCCTTTCATCAGCCCCTGATTTCTGCCATACTAATGCTTTGGTGAATCATCAAGGGGAGTAAATTATTCATTATAAATTTCAAAGAGGAGCCTCCATTGAAAAAGCTCTGCTACTGGTCCTTCTTGGAACCAACATCAAGAGAATTCATTGCAATCTCAAATATTGAAATAAAATAGAAGGTGAGAGGCAATCACTCAGGAGAGGTGTCTAGAATGAACTGAGTTCAGGGAGCTACATCCCAGCTGAGTGAGGTGTGTAAAGATAATTATTAATATTTTGAATTACACTTGGAAAGAAAAAGATTAATCAAGAAGTTGCATACAGATGTCAACCAAGGTTTTAAAAAACAGAAATCTTTGTTCTATTTCTGAATAGAAATAGAACAATCTGGAACAAATTTCCATTCTGGAAATTTTTTAACAGTATCCCTGAACATGGTCACTATATTATAACTCTATGGCATTAACAAAATCAGCTGTACAGTAAGGGTCTGAAATATTTGGTTATCTTAAGGCCTATTTCATACCAAAGGACTTCAAATAAAAACTACTCAAAATGAACACGATTAATTAACAAATCTAATTTGTACTGCTTCATAATAAATTCAAGTTTACACTACTACAACTTTACACTAATAGTGAAAAGTTAAATCTGGGGTTTATAGGAAGGACTCTAAAAAAGGTACTACAATAGTATCCCTGGTTAACTGTCTATAGCATGTTAGTTAAAATTGTCAATACTACCAATCAGTAGTAATTTATCTTTAACTCTTGGTTCATCTATGCTAATAAATTTATAATAGAGAAGGAAGAAAACACTGGAGGTAATCTGGCACTGCCCCATGTATCTCCTGACTTCGTATCTTGGTGTGCTCTGGCTGGATACACACAATTAGGGGTACAATCACTTTTTCTAACATTCTTTGGCAACAATTTTCCTCGGCTGCCAGAAGGACATCATTTAGATCTGGTGAGGAAGGATTCTTTCTCTTCCACTTAGCTATCTTCCACTTAACAAATTGGAAAACATTTGGATAACACTGATTTTTGTGAGTGAATAAGTCAGGGTTTAACATAAATTAATGAGTATAAAGACTTTCCTCTCATTAAGGAACATTTCCATCTGTCCTAGTCATGATTCAAGGTGTAATGCCTAATGCTTCTTTTTTTTTTATAGATTTTATTTATTTATTTGAGAGAGAGAGAGTGAGAGACAGAGAGCACAAGAGGGAAGAGAGTCAGAGGGAGAAGGAGACTCCCCGCTGAGCAGGGAGCCCGATGTGGGACTCGATCCCAGGACTCCAGGATCATGACCTAAGCCGAAGGCAGTCGCTTAACCAACTGAGCCACCCAGGCACCCAATGCCTAATGCTTCTTATTTAGTGTTAATACCAAATATGTACTTAAATTTACATCAAACAGAATTGCCTCTTTAGTCCAACCAAGAGTATATTGATGGCTACTATAGCAACTGACTTGAATATCTAGTGCACATTTCCTACGTGTTAGTCATCAGGTAAGTACTTTACAGTTATAAAATTTAATCCCCATTACCACCCTATAAGGTAGATATTATCCTAATTTTATAGATTGAGAGCATGAGGCTACAAAAGGTAAGTAATTTGTCCAATATTCCGTCTAGAAAGCTGATTCCAGAGCCCATGGGATAGATGATTTGCTGCGGGGTAGAATTCATGTAAAGACTAAAAAGAGAGATGAATTTGGATAGAAAATAAGAGATTCTTAAAGACTGTCACCCTCCTCTTTCTCTTATTTCCTCCAATCCACAATTCTCCTTGAAATGAAACATTCAGGAGCCAATCACAACAGAATAAGAATCTGTGGAGGGAGAGATTCAATGTGGTCAATGCAATGTGATTTAAATGGTTATAAATGAACTGGACCAAGGCCAGCAAGTTTCATTTTTGGTTTTATAGGTCCAACAAGTTTTATTCATCAAAATACTCATTTGACCCAATGCTAAATGTTTTGAAAATAATACCCAAAAGACAAAGACTCCAAGCATTCAACTTAATTACCTTAGCATTCGGAGCTAACAGGCAGAATCCTATGTAAAATAGTATTCACTTAGGTGTAAAAACCTGTAGGCAAAACTAACAATAAGATTATCTGCAGGTAGGTGTTAATGAGGCCATTCAGACAGATGAGGTGTCAACAAGGTCTAGTTATTGGGGAGTGAACTTGGGTTACTATTGTGTGGTAGGGAAGCAAATTCAGGCTCTTGACAGTCAGCCATTCATAAAGCTGTTTGATATATCAGGAGGGGAAAAAAGGCATCTATCTTATTACCAATGTTTGAAAGAAAAGTAAAATAAGTGAAGATTTTTCCAGATTAGAGTTAAATATATACCATTTGAAAAAAAAAAACTGAGTGTGAAAAGGAAGTATTGAAGAGTAATCTCTCACAAAGAAGCTCTCTTACACTCATACTCTTTCCTTTAAAGTCAGAACTTAATGCTTTTCCCTATAAAATTCAAAGTTACAATAAGGATTTTATGTCATTATTCTTAGAATGTTAAACATACAACCTATGGAGATCAAACATTTCTTTTGAAACACAACAGGTAGATAGAACTTAAGATTATAATTTTCAGGTAAGGATGATATAAGTGAGTACAATTACTCCCCAGTATTGCAATAAATTAGTAGAGGCACAATAAATATAATCTATAAGTGGATATATAAAAGTATCACTAAGGTTCAACAATGTGCAAATAAAGAAGCACAATACTCAGATGATAGCTAACATCTGATGGCTACTTGCATACTAAAACACCAGAAAATGCTTCTCTGAAATATATTTTTATCACTTCTTTTGTTGGGAACTGGATGGAAGAAATGCCTGGGAGAGGATGGTGGGGATGGGGAGCTTCTGACATCAGTTTAGTATCAAATAGGTAATATTACTTATTTCTTTAAGGTAATTTGAGCTTTAACCTACCTTTGGTAATTGCAAGTAGTTTTCTCTGAAATTTATGGTACTTTATTTCCAGCTTTTTAATAAACTTGGAGGATTTATATTTCTGAAGTTAAGGGGGAGGAAGTAAAAAGTATTTTCATCTGCCAATTTGGAACATTTGCCTGAAAATTTTGGCTTTTTATTTGTGAAGGTGGATCAACCATGGAAGTAATATGTGTGATATTAAATTAATCCACTGACAGGGATATATGAATTTTTAGAATTATTACAGTGATTCACAATTTATTACACATTTCAGTTAAATAGATTATAAAGGAATGTGGCTGGCTTTAGAGACCTGTATGCATACTTTCTACACCCTTCTTCCTTTCAGCCTACCAGTTATCTTATGGTACTCCAGAATTTAGTTAAGTATCACCCCAGAGTATTGGTACTTATGAAATTTACTAAATACTAAAAAGAGATCTATGTCCATTGCACAGACATTGTCAACTATGAATAACAGATATCATTTGCTTTAGTTTGCAACTTGATTTTAAATCCCACTATGTAGCCATTTTAGCTTGCAGAAAGGTTATAGCTAATGTAGTCAATAAAAGAAAAACACCTACTTAATATTTAGTGTTTCCCTAGTGTCGTGAAGTCAGGAGGCATCATTTGCAGAGTCACTCAGTGACTGATTTGAAGTATTAAGTTTGGTGCACCATATGGATGGCAAATACCTGGTCTATGCACTTCCATACTCCCTCTGCCTATCAGCCACAGCAGACCTCACTAATTTATCTTGGTAGTCTTTCTGTCTTAGATACTAACCACAGTCTTGACACATAGAACAACTTTACACTCCTATTCAACAGAGCCCTCAAGGCAACCACGAACAATCTGGCATATCCTTGGAAAAACCAATACACTGATGATCACAGACTTGGGTTATAAATTCAGCCTTGCTATTGAGGAATTAAATGGCCTCTGGTAAGTCATTTAATTTCTCTGTGGTTTGTTTTCATTCTGAAAATATGTCAGTGAAAATATAAAGATCTGATGCTATAGATTTATTCTTATGTCAGTAGAATAGAAAATGTTTTTTTTTTAACTTGTAGAAGTAGTTTTAGATAAAGAACAAACATTACTAGTAGTTCAGTCAGCTCACTCTTCAATCTAATGAAAACAATTTTTCCATTGGGATTATTTTAGGAAAAAGTGTTACCAATTAGAAATACTGTCTTTTCCATTTTTAATGCACTATTTTCTTAAAGTATATTTTTGGATGAATCTTTATTAATAAGTATACAGTTATTTTTGAAGTTCATCTTAAATTTATCTTCCTTCAAAACATAGAGAGAATAGTTAGAAGATTAGTTTAGTCTTTCACAGAAATTTACATCATTTCAGCAAAACTTACCACTGCTTTTTAATTTTTGGCATTTTTTCCAGATATTATTATTTCCAAGAAAGTTCAGGAGGGGCAAACACTGTAGGATTAAAATGAATGAAACCCAAACTAGGTAACTTTAGATCATTGAGACACCTGTTTTAATGTACAAAATTCATTACCAATTCTCTGCATTCACTATTTCCATAAAATAGTTTATGTTATGTTGTTTCCACTGTTTTTGTTTTGCATCAAACATTTTTTAAAATGCTTTATGTTTGTATATTTTCCACAAAGAATAGCATTCCATATTAATTTCACACTATTTTTATCAAGAAAAGTCTTTTTTTTAAACTAAGGTATAAAATTAGAAATTTCTTCTTTATTCAGGAAGACACTATTTATTTATAAAAGTCTTAACTGTGATGTGTTCTATCAATTATAAATCAGGAAATATTATGTATAGGATCTTAAAAGTAAATTTTGGGTGAGCCAATTTAGGAATACTCTAGTCCAGAAACTAAGTACCTCAATTCTTAAGGAAATAAGCAAAAATTCTATATATGAAAATATATGACTTACATATTTAGAGATTCCTTAAGAATACAGGTAGTATCCATGCTAAATGGAAACATGAAGTTGCTCTATTTAAAAATTCTTGAATGGCCACTTCAGGATTGTTATTCATTTCCAAGGCTAACTGGTATGTGAATTGGGTCATGAAAGCAATTTTCATTGAATATTAGAGTCTAAAGACACAAATTATACTCTAGTGACAGAATATGTTTAAAAAAAAGGCCTTGGCATATTTATATGGTAACTGGCAGACATGGAACAGCAACTTTCCCCTAAAATATGTAAATATGTATTATATCTATTCATAATCTCTATTTTTTACAAGTCAACACTATCTCATCAAATGATTCCTAAAAGTTCAAGAAAGGTGTAGTGGTGAGTCAACCATATACCTTTACATATTTCAGGTAAATTTTAATGCCATCAACTCACAGAAACAGTGAAGTATATAGATGATGAAATATAATTGAAGAGAGAATACAAGAAGTAACAGAAAACCAACTAATTACACTGGTATCTTAACATTAATCACCTCTGATTAATCATCATCAATGAAAGGGAGTGGCTAATAGAAAATCACAGATAATCTACTTTGTGGTATTGAGTCTATGGCTTTGTGCTTAGCAGCTGAATTTCTCATTGCCCAGTGTAACTTACTGCAAATGTGTTGTGAGGATGCCCATCACCAGAAGAGTGGCCACAGACACATAATTTTGTTTCTGGAAGCAATTCCTAGATTAAACAAAGAGAATCAGGAGTTGGCTCTCCCTGCCCCAATCTTAAGGCTTATGCTAATAATGTACATTAACATTTAAAAATATTTTTGGATTATTATCTTCGTAGGTGAACGTAGATGAGACTATTCCATCTTTGTTTCACAGTTAATAACAGTATAGAATTAAAAAATAAAAATAACTTGGCAAATGCAAAGTTGAATATTTGAACATAACGAATTAACCACTAACCAAAAAATTTCATGGTCTACCATGACCTTGACTCAGGAATCTCACTTCCCATTTCCCACTGCCCCTAAAATTATGGCCAATGTTAGAGAATACTCCTAAAATTTAAATGGGAGTGTGATTTTAGAGTATGGGATGGTATTTGCCCTTAAAACTTTAATTACCTCTTTTTGAAAAAGCTAACTATTGACTTGTACTCAACTATAACCAATACAAATGGAACATAAATCCTGGCTTGTCATGAAATGTGAGAATAATCACAAGAATCTCTTTAAACTGCCTTAGCCATGCATTACTATAACACAAATATTG
This sequence comes from Eumetopias jubatus, assembly GCF_037043125.1. NCBI lineage: Eukaryota > Metazoa > Chordata > Mammalia > Carnivora > Otariidae > Eumetopias > Eumetopias jubatus. The sequence goes on along the minus strand of NW_028274820.1, from coordinate 73,612,648 downwards.
CCATTAAATATATATTTGAGACTATGGAGCCAAACTCTACAGTCTGTTAAAACCTGTTGATTTGTGCCACTTGTATTGAGAACTACTTTATATACTCAAATGTATAGTTTGCATTTTTATCTGTAAAAGTAAAGTGATTATTTATTGATAAATGACATGGAATGTCATTTTTTACCTAAGTAGCATCAGACATTTCAAAGATTTTGTCTGAAGGGCAAAAGGATTACACTGCATTTGAATAGACCATGTGACAACACATCCTCAGACTTCATGTAGGATATGAAAGGATGATCCCCATTCATAAGATACACCAGGGAAATTATATCAGAAAAGAAGAAAAGCAAGGAGGGATGTGGTAGGGGTGTCAGGGAGTATTTGTAGTGGTTTGATGCATGTAAATATTACATCTTATAAATAATTCTTTTCAAATACATATCTGAAGTTCAGGGTCTCTGTTTAAGAAACGACTGTATATGCTTTACATGGCTATATGCCATTTTCTGGAAGATAAGAGCAACATTAATTCAAACAGGAAAAATGCCTTCCAAAATAGTCCTTTCCTTTCGTTTCCTATGAAGAAGTACGCTACCTGATGCTGGCAGATGAAGACTATGGGGTGTGTGTGTGGGGGGGAAATGTTCAAGTTATATTTTACTGTCAGAATCCAACAAACACGTTTTCATATAAATTATTTTGTCAACAGCCTTGTAGTACCCTTGCTAACCTTATTTGGCACCAGTGCATAATTAGATACACAGGGGTGTGACTCCAATTGAAGGTGTTGGCATTGTAGCACTCTGTGAAAATATTAACTATGAGGTTAACTCCAATTTTCTCTTCTTTAATTAAATGCACATGGTACTAATGAGGTAACCTACTGTTCCTTGATAGCACTAATTAGCTAAGAGGAGAGTACACTCTCACACTGCAATTTAAACCTAAAAATAAGGTTGAAATATGCTAATTGCAGGCAATTTAAAACAGTACAAGTTGAAGAACTAGTCATAATAAGAGAAACTGACTGCTTTACAGCTAGGCAGCTGTAACTTTGGTTAAAATCAAAACAAGCCACATGATTTTTGGACTGCTATTTAACAAGGTCATAAGCATCCTAAAAAAATGAAGTGCTACTCTAAACCATAGCAATGAACCAGACTCACAAAAAATCCTCAGATCAACATCTGCATAAGACCAAAAATAAGTGAGCAGCACCAGAACTCCAAAGGTGCTATGACACTATTTACATTTAATACTAAAAACTAAACTTCATAAATAAGCAACATCACCTTAAACTCTTTCAAGAGCACCCAAATTAAATAAAATACTGTACTTCGTGTCTCCAATATACTACCAAACATACTGGAGTGATGAAGATTTGCCATCTCAATCACAGGGTCAGAAGGGAGGATCCAGAGGGGAGTAAGTCTCAGCACTTGAGGAATATACAAACAGGAAATTGCCAGATAATGTACAAGTACAGTGATAAAAATACAAAAGAGATGCTATGGAATAAAATGGTGTAGGGACTATTTAAGGATATCAGAAGCATTTCATTATAAGAAGGAGATTTTGACTACATTTCTCTATAGATTAGAGCTCTGCGATGAAAGCAGCCTGGAGCTTCATGTTGAGAGAGAATGTTCTCCATTCTCAGCTCAAATGACTTAGAACTATGATTTCAATGAATTTAAGTATAATCCAACTGTATTTTCTTTAATTGCTTTTCAAACATTTTCCAAATATGATTTTAATTGATAAATAATGAGATAAACTTTAATATGAAGTAAGATTCTGAAAGACCCTCAGAATCACTAAAATATAAGTTCTCATTGTGCAAAGTATATTTTCATTATTTTGTATTTTTTTAAGATTTATTTATTTATTTTAGAGAGAGAGAGAGAGAGAGGAGGGGTAGAGGGACAGAAGAAGAGGGAGGAGAGAATCTTAAGCAGATTCTCTGTTGAGTGCAGAGCCTGATGCAGGGCTTGATCTCAGGACCCTGAGATCATGACCTGAGCCAAAATCAAGAGTCTGATGCTCAACCGAATGAGCCACCCAGGTGCCCCAATTTTCATTATTTTTTTGATTCCATAGGATCATAATGTCATATTTTTATTAACCAGAAACTGACTAATCAAAACACTCGCTGACTGACAATGCCAAATCATTCTTATTAACACAGACAGAAATAAAGCACATTAAATTAGTTTATCCTTAGGGACAAGAGAGATATGGACTGCCCCACACTGAGGACTCACAGTGACATTTTTTTGCCCCTGTCACTTTGCATGCAAAATCATAGAATATATATAGTTTAAAGAATCAAAAGAAAGCAATTGAGTAAGCAATAAAAATAGAGTTAAAAAGTAAAATTTGTGAAAATGGAAAGCTAACTTAATTTTAAAGTTTACTGGGTGCCTGGATGGCTCAGTCGGTTAAGGGACCAACTCTTGATTTTCACCCAGGTCATGATCTTGGGGTCATGGGATAGAGCCCTGAGTTGGGCTCCGTGCTGAGCATGGAGTCTGCTTAGGATTCTCTCCCTCTCCTTCTGCCACCTCCACCCCCTGCACTATATGTCTCTCTCTCTCTAAAAAAAACCCAAAAAACAAAACCCTTAAAGTTTACTGAAGAACAATAACAGAAGAAAGCGAATCATTTGAAAAACAAAAGCTTTTAACTACCAACTTATTAATAACTCCTGGAGCTAAAAGTATGTGAGAATAAATTTTGCACTACCCTTAGCCCATCACCATGTCTTGCCAAAAGACTTGGTTGAAGAAACCCACCTTTGAAAAACCCACCCAGCTTCTTCTCCTGGCTGTCCTAGAGCTTTCTACAACAGAAAGTGATAGAATATTGGCAAGAAAGCCTAAAAAACCTCTGATCAACCATGCTTTAATAGATTCATGAAGTTGCAAGTCTGTAAAGAAATAGCAAGGCGAATGAAATCAGACAATCATTTAGAAATGGGTCTCCTAGAGGCAACCTGACATATTCTAGCAAATCGCAGGGAAATACAATGTGAATGGATGTTTTAAGTGTTTGCATCTGTTTCAGATAAGCACCAAAGAACCTTTTAACAGTGAAAAGGCCAGGACAGTGTACAGGAATGAGCTTTTAATATTAACTTCAGAAGGAATCCATTCTTTAGTTAAATATGGATCACTGTAATTTCTGTTAAAACAATAAAAAGTAAGTCATTTAGTGTTGAAAATAAAAATACTAGCTCTGAGACAGTCTGATGGGGTTCAGATCCTGACTCAACACTTATTAGTGGTGTGACCTTGAACAACTTATTTAGCCCCTCTTGGCCCTTCTCTCTAGACAGGGGATGATAAGTAACACCATCATAAGATTAAATACATTAATTTGTATCTAGAACAGCACTGGTACTCATATACTTTGTTTATTAACTGTGTACTTAATATTTATTAACTCTCATTACTGCTTCAAAACAATATTCAATTTTTTTCAAATAAAAATATTATGAAAGTCCTACTATGTATGCATTATTACACACTGTAAAGTATGCACAAATTCTTAAGGCATTATGTCTGCATACAAATAGCTTTCAGTCTCTCATTAGACTTCATGATACAAATCAAAGCCTCTTTCACATGAACAAAAAATATTTTAACTACGGACGTAAAATATCTGCACTCTGAAACCTACATAACAGTGATAAAAGAAATTGAGCATGACACAAATAAATGGAAAGATATACCATGCTCATGGATTGGAAGAACTGTTAAAATGATATTACCCAAAGTAATCTACAGATTCAATGCAATCCCTATCAAAATACCAAGAGCAGTTTTTACAGAAAACAAATCATCCTCAAATGTATAGGGTACCACAAAAGATCTTGAATAGCCAAAGCAAACTTGAAAAGGAAGGACAAGATGGAGGTATCACAATCCCAGATTTCAAGCCATTCTACAAAGCTACAGTAATCAAAACAGGATGGTACTGGCACAAAAATAGACACAGATCAATAGAATGGAACAGAGAGGCGAGAAACAAACCCACACTTATATGGTCAATTAAACTGTGACAAAAGAGGCAAGAATAAAAAATGGGAAAAAGAGAGTCTCTTCAACAAATGGTACTGGGAAAACTAGAAAGCTATATACAAAAAAAAAAAAAAAGAAGAATAAAAGAAAAGAAACTGGACTTTCTTACACCTATAAAAAATATAAACTCAAAGTGGATTAAAGACCTAAACAGAATACCTGAAACCATATAACTCCTAAAAGAAAACACAGGCAGTTAACAGTTGGACATCAGTCTTAGCAATACTTTTTTTTGGATCTGTCTCCTCCAGCAAGGGCAACAGCAAAAATAAACTATTGGGACTACATTAAGCTAAAAGCTTTTGTACAGTCAAGAAAACAATGAGCCAAAAAGGCAACCTACTGAATGACAGAGGATATTTGCAAACGATATATTCAATAGGGTTTAATATCCAAAATATATAAAGCACACATACAACCAACACCAAACAAACAATCCAATTCAGAGCACCTAAACAGATAATTTTCCCAAAGAAGACATACGGGTGGCAAACAGACACATGAAAAGATGTTCAACATCACTCATCATCAGGGAAATGCAAATCAAAACCACAATGAGATGTCACTTCATACTTGTCAGATTGGTGAGTATCAATAAGACAAGAAATAACAAGTGTCGATGAGGATGTGGAGAAAAGGAACGCTTCAGGCACAATTGGTAAGAATGTAATCTGGTGCAGTCACTGTGGAAAACAGTGTGGAGGTTCCTCAAAAAGTTAAAAATAGAATTACCATACAATCCCACAATTCCACTTCTGGATCTGAAGAAAATGAAAACACTAATTTGGAAAAGATAGGTACCCCTACCTTATTGTTTACAATAGCCAAGACATGGAAGCATCCCTGAGTCCACTGATAGATGAGTGGATAATGAATATGTGGTATATTGCATACAATGCAATATTACTCCACCATAAAAAAGAAATCTTGCCATTTGCAACAACATTTATGGACCTGCAGGGTATGTTTTTTTTTTAAAGATTTGATTTATTTATTTGACAGAAGGAGACACAGTGAGAGAGGGAACACATGCGGGGAAAAGCAGGCTTCCCGCTGAGCAGGGAGCCTGATGCAGGGCTCCATCCCAGGATCCTGGGATCAGGACCTGAGCCGAAGGCAGACGCTTAACGACTGAGCCACCCAGGTGCCCCACCTGCAGGGTGTTCTGCTAAGAGAAATAAATCAGACAAATACCATATAAGTTCACTTATATGTGAATCTAAAAAAAAAAAAAAAAACCCAAAACAAACAAAAAGGGAACACAAAACAGAAAGAGATTAATAAATACAGAGGACAAACTGTTGGTTGCCAGAGGGGTGGGAGGAGGAGTGAAAGAGGCGAAAGAGATTAAGAGGTACAAACTTCCAGTTGTAAAATAAAGAAGTCACAGGGATGTAAACTACAGCCTAGGAAATAGAGCCAGTAATATCGCAATGACTTGGTATGGTGACAGATGTTAACTAGACTTACCGTGGTGATCATTTCATAATGTATAAAAATGTTTAATTACTATGTTGTACATCTGCAATTAATATATTATTGTATGTCAATTATACTTGAGTAAAAATAAAATGAAATATGTGTTTTTCTTTTTAGAAACCTGACGCAGCAAAGCAAAAAATTAATGAGTGTGTTTGCATTCACTGACACAATAAAGTGACTTTTAAGGAAGAATGTAATTTTTGCAAAGTTGACGGTATATGTTTCATAGAAAAGTAGGCAAGAATCATGTATTGATCTTTCATGATAAATGAAAATGTTTTAAATTATAGTTTGTTTCTTGAGGTTGGCTAAAGCTGTGCTCAAATTTTTAAGTTTTTTCCTAAGATTTTATTTTTTAAGTTATCTCTACACTCAATTTGGGGCTCAAATCCACTACCCTGATCAAGAGTTGCATGCTCCACTAACTGAGCCAGCCAGATGCCCCCTTCTTTAATATGTTGAAAACTGAAGCATCTGGGGCTCTTGGGTGGCTCAGTTGGTTAAGTGTCTGCCTTCATGAAGCTCAGGTCATGATCCCAAGGTCCTTAAGATTTCATTCTTCATCCTGAGTAAGTAGTTAGCCCCGCCTTCCTTTTTTTCCTATTGCACAGACTGCAAAACCCACATGGTATTGAGGAGAACATGATGCGGCCATTAAGGAATCACTTTGCAGAGAAGCGAAATGGAAGTCCAGGGAGCTGAAATTATTTACAAAAGGCCATGCATTTACTTATTTTTAAGGCTTCTGTGCATTATAGATCCTGTATACATACTGCACAGGCTCTCAAACTTTAGTGTGTAAAAGAATCTTGGGACCAGCTGTTATAATCAAAGATTCAAGGCTACCTTCCTAGAGATTCAGATTCAAAAGATCTGGGATTGGGTGCAGGAATATGCATTTTAACAAGCATCTTGGTGGTTGTAATTTAGAGCTTCTATGATCATATGTGGAGAAACACTGTCTTTCGTGTTCAGGATAGTTGTGTGACAGGTAATTTTTCATTCTTTCATTCTACTATTTAGTCAGTCAACACTTTTTTCAGTAGATGGCCATTGTCTCCCTCTAGATACCACAGATATTTGGAGGATTTGAAATTTTAAAGTACTTAATATTAATCAGTTATGTCCACTGAAATTCCTAAAATAAGATTTGATCCCCATTTCATGGTGAAAAAGTACCGAAGAATTAAGAAAAATTACAGACTATAACAATGCTGAAGTCAGATTTTTCACCCTGTTTTTGTCAATCCTGTCTTATTCACCTCAGAAACCTGCCATCATAACTGGCACTAATTGGCACCCTTGTTAGAAATCTCAGCAGAGGAGCCAAGAATAGAACAGATACGGACACCTCTCACCCACAGAGCCCGGCTGTCTGCACAGGTGTGGCTGAGATCAAGGATGGGGTAGATGACCTGGTTACTGCTTGTGAGAAGGATAAGACCTACACCTGTTCACTGACGACGTAGACAACCCGAATCCCCAGGGATGTTAATCGAGTAGCTTTCATGTGCCTAAAGTCACTGAAAAACAAAAGATGCCCATAGTGCTCCTACAAGTGATGCAGTTATTATGTTTTAAGAGGGAATGAAGGCAGCAGTCAACAGACACTTCTGCCATGAGATACTCCTGCAGAATACTGGTAGACTATTGTATTTTTTGCTTACTTGTGGTAGGCTTATTCGCTTCATTCAAGAAATTATTTTTAACTCTTCTGGGAAAAAATAGGGGGCTGAATTTCTCATAAACATCTGGAGGGCAAAAGACAACATTTTAAATATACAATAATTATTTAACAGATAAAATGGACAGATTCTACATATAGGATTTTTTTTTCCTCCTGGGTATATTGAGGCTATGCAGAAATCACTTATGCAAACATAAGAACAATAGTCCTTTGTTTTCTGCTCTTCTTTTTTACTTTGTAGTTAAAAGAAAATGCAGACGTCTCTTGTTACCTTGAGTTAGGGGAGGTAACGTAAGGTCAGATTTTGCCACAGCAAACAACTTTCTCTGTGAAATGAGAATGTACAGAACCGTGGTCCTGTATACCTGTACAGGACATGTAGGGGCTTAAAATGTATCTGTTGATGACATGGAGGCTAATGCCTGACTCTGTAGTTTGTTCACATTTTATTCACAAAAGATTTAATGATCACATATTATAAGTCACTTACAATAAAGAGTTCGACTCCATTTTTTATTTTGACTGCTGACTTCTTTTTAAGTCTCAACCTCCCTTTCCCCGCTGGCCGCACATCTGGGCAGAAAGTTGGTCCACGCTCCTCCTCCTTGGCCCTTCTAGGGAAATTTAAATCCCTCCTCAAGGGATCTTTTCCCCAGCCCACCCCACAGGCCCTATAAAGATCCAACCCATTCCCTCTACTTTCCCAAGCCAGCTGGGACCTGCCTGTGTCCAATCAGCTCTCCCTAGGAGTCTCTTTCTTGTGTGAAGAATAAAATTTCTCTCAAGTTCTCTTGGTGTTTGGGGTGTCCTGACCTTTGACATCTGAACCAAATTTTGAGTGGGGATTCCTCTCACTTCTGTGGAGTACTACAGAACACCACTTACTAAGTTAAGAATTAGGATACAAAGTCAAGTGGGAGTACCTAACCCAAAGAACTTACAAGCAAATTGGGAAAACAAATTACTAGTGATGAGTAACATAATAAATGGTATATCAGCTGTTTGCACCGGATGTTATGGGAGCATAAAGGAGGGACAGAAAAGGATTTTAGATGAGGTGATAATGAGTAGATATTAGTATACAAAATGGGTATGTGGTGGGTGGAGGTAGGGAGAGCAAAGGAACAGCCTAAATGAAGGCTGGAAGGTAAACGACCCCCTGCTGTATTCAGAGAAACACAGATGGTCCAGCAAGGCCAGAGAAAAGAGAGGATGGCAGGGGTGAGCACAAAAAGAGAAGCAGAGGCTGGCTCTTCAAGAGCATCCTGTAAAGCCAAGTGGTCTTTATGCGCACCAAATCTCTCATCACTAAATGCGGACACCCTCTGCTTTTTCTCTTGGAGGATTTGATGAAGGGTCAAATACATAAAAACACTTCTGAGGTATTTAGAGTACTCTAACTATCATCCTGAAGAAGTAACTGTGACCCAAGCAGAATGCCACAAGAGATTCTCTGAAAATCTTTACGATGGCAAGAAATCACTTTTCAAGTCTCTAGGAACTCCCCTTCCCCTTCCTTCCAGTCAGTTGCTGAACCCTGCATATGTCTTATTCCTTATTATTTTTCCCTAGTTCCCTAAATATACTAATAAATTATAGCATATTTAAAGTCAGTTCAGTATCAAAACTGCACTTGGAAAACTCTGCTTGAAAGAATGGAAGTGTACTAAAATGTAGTATGTCTGAGTTGTATCACCATAAAGGTACAAAAAAATTAAATTTTGTATTACCAAGCAAAAGGTAAGAAAATAATTTGATAGACCAGGGCATTTTTATCTTCGAGAAAGTTTTGTGGTAAACTACACTGAAAACTTTGGAGAAAACTTAAGATCTCAGTTCAATTTTATAATGTAGTGCTAAAGAAATGAAATGAACTTTCTAAAATTTGGGGTTCAGGAAAAGAAAGGAATGCTTCGTATGAGATTTAACTGGATACTGCCCCTTTCTTTCTATTTGGGGCGTTCAGAATATAATTTCACAGATGATATATTTTTCTTAATGTGATTTTCAGACTACGTCTAATGGAAAATGCCTGGTTAGGATTAAGAGACATAGTACAGATGTTAAACTACATTTGCATGCAATTATTTCTAAAACAAATGCCAGGGTACAGAGTCTATTGAAATGGCTTTCAGGATGGCTGGCACGATGTATTAAACCAGCTTCCAATTTCTGAGTAAGTCTACTTTCTGAATATTTCAAATCAAGACACAGAGCACAGAATAGCCTTAGATTTTTCACCTTGACACACTGTCCAAGAATGGATGGACATAGGGTTAGAGCCCAAGGATTCAGGGTAGGGATTTGACCATTTGTAATGCAAACACCTTTCTAGCTTCATGCAAAAAAACCTGCGTTTTGTGTATTAATTTCCATATCTGAAAAAAATAAAATTACTCTAAAATAAGTTAAACTACTAATTTAGTGGAATAAAATAGATAGTAATAAATTAGATGCGCTCTGTAGCCTTCAATTTGTTTCAGGGCTTTTCCTTCAAAAACAATAAAAAGTATCCATAAAATTACCAACTTTTTGTGAGTAGAAATCTCCCTTTAGCTGATGATCTTGCAGGGATGTACTTTGAACATCAAACTAGAAGTAAGACACCCTTATTTAAAGTACTTCTGGGGGCGCCTGGGTGGCTCAGTCAGTTAAGCGTCTGCCTTCGGCTCAGGTCATGATCCCAGGGTCCTGGGATCGAGCCCCGCATCGGGCTCCCTGCTCAGCGGGAAGCCTGCTTCTCCCTCTCCCACTCCCCCTGCTTGTGTTTCCTCTCTTGCTGTGTCTCTCTCTGTCAAATAAATAAATAAAATATTAAAAAAAGAAAAAAAAAGTATTTCTGAAGTGCATCTGTCACCAACTTTATCAGGTACATCAAAGGTAGTGAGTGGCAGGACCCAAGGGAAGCATTCATCGCTGTGCTTACGTAGGGCATCATGCCTTCACAGAGGTGCTGAGCCTAGCTCTCCTTGGGGTTTGTGGCCTGGGCTAGACCTTTAATTACCTCTCAGTGATCTTTTCCATGAGAATATATTTTCAGGAATGCCTGGGTGGCTCAGTAGTTAAGCCTCTGCCTTTGGCTCAGGTCATGATCCCAGGGTCCTGGGATTGAGCCCCACATCGGGCTCCCTGCTCTGCGGGAAGCTTGCTTCTCCCTCTCCCACTCCCCCTGCTTGTGTTCTCTCTCTCACTGTGTCTCTCTCTGTCAAATAAATAAATAAAATATTAAAAAAAGAATATATTTTTGGATTTGGACTCGATTCAACGCATGAAGTATGCAGGGCAACTGCTATATCTATTATGTATTAAAACAAAACACCGAATCATATGTTCATTTGTCCAAATTCAGAAAGTACCAGCACCTCCTTTAGTGTGTGCTTTACTCCTTAGTGGGGAGCAATTCAAATCAGGTCACCCTAGGAATTTACGAGGGGACTGAAGTTGTGGCAGTTCCTTTTCTGATCCCTGCAGGGGAAGCAGCAGCAGCTGTGGGATCAGCTACTTTTTATCTGCTGTTGGTCTCAGTGGCAGTTCCTTTTCTTGCCAATAATGATAAATGATAGACTCTTTAAAGAGGAATACAGATTGCAAGCTGCACACACAGAAGCTTATCTCGTTGGCATCTCTGATTATGATTTGCTCCCTAACAACTTCTTCCCCCTCCTGACAGTGATGTGAGGTAGAGAGCAAACCTGAAGGAAGGGGATCGAGTATTTAAAAATTGTACTCTTTCCAACAGAAATTCTCTTACCATTAGACAGAGAAAGCTCTCATCATGCCAAGAAAAACGCCAGTGAGGTCCAGCCCTGCCCCTTACTTTTTTTTTTCTTCATATCAAAAGACTTTTCTACACATTGTTGGGTAAACACCTAACTTCAACCCCAAGTCCCATTGCCTTCTCAATAGTGCATCCCAACAGGTGGAGATGATGAAGTATAGGAGAGAAAGGAATATCAGAAGTCAGAACCACTCCAGTAGAATCTTCTAAGGGTAGTGCTGATGGAGACTCCTCCTTGGAGGGGGCTCCCTGCATTCCCCCATTCCCTCCCTTGTGAACCACAGCTTTATCTCAATCACAAATCGACCTAGATTCTATACAACGAAGACAACCAAGAGAAAGCAGTATTCCCATTTAGTACCTTGTCATCCCTGTTATTTTTACCTTGTTCCCCAGAAATGAAAAATTTGAGAGATATTTTGGACAGTAATTAAGAGGGGTATGCTATCAGTGATAAATACCAGGGTAAAAAGCACAGGAATTGGAATCAGACTGACTTGAATTCATATGGCAGCTCAAATGACCAGCTATGTGACCTTAGATAATGTAATTTAACCTTTCCACGCCTGTTTCCTGTTCTGAAATAAGACAGGATAAATAAACATTACCAGGTACATCAATGAGCAATGAATATATTCTAGCCAAGTGAAATAAAATCCTTAATGCTTTAGGATCTCTCTCTTGTTAGAGAAAAAGAGACATTAAAAAAGTACAGGAACGTGAGAAATGTGACTTCTCTAACACCTCTGGTTGATGCCTCAGCTTTCCTTTTCATTGGCCTGGTCACCCATTTTGGTATGATCACCCATGACACCTGTCACTAAAGGGCTGAGAAGGCCAGCTGGGGACCAAGATAAAGTCCTTGATTGGGCAGAGGAGTCTGCATCATGACGTTGAGCAAGTACAAAATCCTCCCACAAATATATGAGGGCACTAGTAGTAAAAGGCTGTGCTGTAGTCACAAAACATGGTTTAAGATATCAAAATCAGTGTTTGACACGTAAAAAATTAAAATACAATTGAAGGTAACTAGATTCCATGAGGTAAGATTATTTTTTTTATTTTATTATGTTATGTTAATCACCATACATCATTAGTTTTTGATGTAGTGTTCCATGATTCATTGTTTGCGTATAACACCCAGTGCTCCATGCAGAACGTGCCCTCTTTAATACCCATCACCAGGCTAACCCATCCCCCCACCCCTCTCCCCTCTAGAACCCTCAGTTTGTTTCTCAGAGTCCATAGTCTCTCATGGTTCGTCTCCCCCTCCGATTTCCCCCTCTTCATGTCCATGAAGTAAGATTATTAAAATAAACACAATGTAATTTCTCCAAAGTCTCTATTTTTGAGAGTTTAGACCCCCCAAGATGGACAGCTGAGATGAGTTCTGCATTAGAAAAGATGGAAGGAGAGCAGAAGCTATCACAGTAATCACTTACGCATCACAATAAGAAAAAGAAAATAGTAGCCCAGTGCCAGGATCAACTCAAACCTTCACAAAACCACCATGACTACATATATACTAAAAATAATATAGAATTTTTAAATGTATGAAATAGTTAGCCACCAAGAGAGAAAATGTCAAATTTTAGAATTGTGTTACTGTCTATTAGAAATTATTCATTTCTAAGCCAGGATCAAGTTTCATTATCCAATAGCTGCTCTCAAGAATGAAGCTAATTTACATTTAAAATAGGAGTACAGTCTACTCTTTAAAAGCACAATGGTAAACACACCAATTTGACAATTACATTAATATGAGTATTTGCATAATCTGTCTTCCACACCTGTTCTTAATTTGAAGCAGCTGCAGGACAAATCACATCACACTAATCTCAACGGGTACGTGCGTGTTCCAAACAGTAATGCGCGCATCTTATTTTTCGAAGATCTTTTATTTTTTAAATGTTTCCTGACTTTTAAAAAAAATTGGCAAAAGTTTTGTAGAAGCCATAGTATTTACTTGGTTAATATTAATTAGTGGAAAGAGCATAAAGCCAAATAATACTATCCCTTACATTTTGGCCTCCTCTGTGTTGACATGTGATAGTAACGATTTTTTTTGGAGGTTTTTTTCTTTTTAAATAACATGTAACATGTATTTTACTTACACCAAAAAGGATTAAAAGGAACAATAAAAATATATCTAGAAAACTTCAGTAAGAAATATAACCAGAGGATCAATAACAAATGCATTAATGGAGAATCAAGCAATACCTACAAATCACCTGGAAATGTGTTTGCAACATGGATAATTGTGGCATCTTTGGAACATCTTTTCTAAACTGGGTTCCATTTATGTTTTAACAAACCTGTATCAGAATTTAACAAGCAGAGCCTGACTTTCACCTTTTAAAGGATCCACTCTGTTTATGTGTATTCAAATACATACTCAGTGCCATCAAAAAGAAAGTCAGTTTATTATTGTTACATATTCTTGTACTTCAAGTATTTAAATCATTCAGTTAGATTCTAGCTGGTGGAACATAAGATACCATGTAATCTGTCAACAAAACTGTCTCTCTTTAATCTTTTATGAATGGGAAATGAAATTAGAGCTTTCTAAAGATGTTATTTATTTCCTGAAAATTGAATGAGAGCCTGCACAGTAATGAACTAGAGCAACAAAGATGATCTGTTTGTTTGCATGCTGTTGACTTCCATAGAGGTAAACACTGAATGGCTGAATTCTTAGTTCAGTATTTCATTCAGAATCCTATTTTTACAAGTGCTCTCATTATATTAGAAGACAAAAATACTTAAAACATTCACTGTAGCTTGAATTTCTATGACATGTTTTATGTTCATTAGTTAGCAGTTCTTACCATAAGAGAAACGGAGATTCGGAAGAGTTAAGTGATTCACCCAAGTTCTCACAACCTGTACCAGTGTATGGTCTGGGTATTCTGACCCCAGAATATTCTTTCCTATAACAGCTGTTATCCAAATAAATAATAGCCATTAGGATAAATAAACAGGAGAAAGCATTTTTACTAACGGAATATTTGCAAGTTTCTTTTGTCTTTCATGTCACAGTATCTGAACGATTTCAACTCACGGCTTCAAATCTTCTAGAAACCACTGTTTCAAAAGTGACTATAATAAAAGAAAAGAACTATTTTCTATTTGGATAAACATAGTGCAAATTCTTACCGAGAACTAAGACTGGTTACTCCAGGAGTAGAAAAATAATTTTTATTACTATATAATTTAGGCAATAAAACCAAGTTATAGTGATTGTGAGAAAAGCAATTTTCACAGTTGTGACCTCTATATATTTCTAAATATTCCATATTTTATTTTTCTTCATTAAAAACCTTACATATATAATTGAGCACACAGAAAACTACTCTAAACAGATAAGCTGGCATGTCATGGGGCCTGTGGAACATAATGGAATGAAAACTATATTTGTATGTAATGAATATGCACATTGTATAATATTCTAACACAAATTTCACTTTTTCTCTGAGTATCAGAATATTTTAACCTCAATAAATGAATTACAAATTTTAAATTTTAAAATAATCTTGTTTCTTTTTGTTTTTGCTAGCAAGACAAAAACTAGCTCATTATCAAAGTTAAAAGTGTTTGACATGTAACACATAAAGAAGGTTAATTTTTTATAAATATAAGCTGCTGAAAAGATATATTCTTTTGCTAAAAATAAAGCATTAGGATAATAAACTTCAGAGCTAAAGACCGAATCAAATCTTCTCAGTTGACAGAAAAAGAAAATGAGGTCACACAACTAAATTGCCTTCTCCAAGGTCACATAGTGAGTGGTGGAGTTGATCCTTAAATCCAAAGTCTCTCTAAGACACCACAGAATCTGGCCTCTTATCCTTATTAGAAAGTCTAAACTGAACACTGATGGGTCAAGTCCAACATCTTCATGCTTTTCTAGATCCTAAACTAAGCTATACTCCAATGAATGAATATACAAATAAATCTTACATTGAAAAAGATCTACAAAATATAAAACTGCATTCATTTCTCGACTGGCATAATGATGCCACATGGATGCACACAAAAAGGCAGGTAAATACATACGTCCATGTGTTACCAGGATCCCTGGGAGGTTGGAGTTCAGGTGGAGTTCAATTCTTCATACTTTTCTGAACTGTCTGAATTATTTTTGCAAGCACACATTGCTTTAATAACCACTTACAATTAGGCTACCTTGTTGCAAATTGAAAATAGAACCTAGAACAGTAGTTATATTTTTCATACATGTTAACTCTTAAAAACCTTTACTGTCAGCATATGAGTACTCTGATTTTTTGTATTGAAACAGAATTTATACTCTTGCCTTAGTCTAAGCAATGCAGAAAAATAAATGCCTACTACCCGTGGCATGATGGTTTCTTTTTAATGTGAAGAAATTATTAACATACCTTTCGCTCCTTCTCTTCGCTCTTCAATCTGGGTAAACCCCCTTTGTGATCGGCCCTCCCATTTTCCCTCTAATCATCTCTATCATATTACTTGTTATCCTTAGACTTGTTTCCACACTTCAACATTCCTTCTTAGATTCTGGAACTCAGTCCTAAACAAATTTTAAAGAACCACAAACACAGCCTCAGGAGGGACAAAAATGAAGAAAACCGTATTCTGCTTAGTCTGTAAGTGATGGCTGATTCACTAAACACTTAGAGAAAAGGAAAATCCAATTTATTCCATAGAATGCTCTAAAGAGCCATAACTGTCAAGCGTTTTTTGTTTTGTTTTGTTTTGTTTTACACCTTAAACCACTGAGTTTTGTTTAAAATGGCTTAGAAGAATGGTTATTATCCTGAATTTTATCTAGCCAGATTGCCAACTCCCCAAGGGTAAGAACACTTTTAAATCCCCTATGGTACCTGGTGTCTGCCTTGCAAAGCATCTAACACACTAAGGGCATTTAGTCATTATTTCTTTGATGGATTGATTGAGGATGTAAATTCTAATACATGGAGATACTGTAAACCACCTCTGAAATTTTACTGCTGTTTTGTTTTTAGCTTGTGGTTTTTCCACTGGAGCATGATAATCATTTGTTTCCTATGAAATCCTATAGAGTAAGCTTTTCAATTTATTTCTACATTACTCCAGAACTCTCTTTTTATTAAATAAGTATCTACTCGAATAGAATAGGAAGCAAAAAGGTGGTGGGTGGGGAGAAAATATAGTAGCCAACCTCTGCTTTAGTTCTGTGCTGGAAATTATCGAATGGGAATGCCAGATAAAATAACTACTTCAATTGCTTAAGTAATCATTTCTAATTTGGTTTAAGAAATATTTCTCACTATCAATTATTTTGAGAACAGATTTTTTTTTTAAAAGCCATTTGTATTGGTATGACATTGTGAATCAATGCTACTTTGGTCCTTCAGGGATGGCAAGATACATCTCAGCAGTGAGTAATCCATTTATCAGCGCTCCATCAGAAACCTGAGTTTTTAATGCACACTGCTTCAACAAGTTCTTATATCCTCAAAGACTCAGGAATCACTAATCAGAAAATACTCGTCTTTTTTTTTTTTAACTTTATGTGTATGTATCTCTGTATTTCATTAGATGGATTTCAATACTCTAGTATTTATCAAAGGGGTTGCAAAATGGGGCCTGAAGGCCAGAGCAGAGAGGGAGGGAGAAAGAAAAAGAAAAAAGAAAATGAAATAAAGAAAGAGGGAGGGAAAAGTAAGAAAGGGAGAGAAAGAAAGAAATGGGCATCTTCTTCAAAGGGAAAATGAGCTCTCAAGTATTGTCTATTTCTAACTCTTTCCTATTTCCTTGAATCTCGTCCACCATATGCTCTCTGCACTGGGAAGGTATTAGGGTTTGATCTTCCAGCCTAGTGATATGCAAAATGACTACTGCAAGTAAGTATTGTAAATTAAATAAAAAGAAACCATGTACAGGAAGAGCAAGATAAAAATAGGTAGGCAAATCCTTAAAAACAGATCATAATTTTACTACAGAATATAAAAATAATATGGTTATTTGGGTTATTTTCTTTGCTCTCTACATTTATGATATATTTCTCCAAAGGAAAGTTCATTATACTATTTCCTTTGTTTGAAAGATAAAATCCAGTTGCACTAATTCCATAAACCATGTATTTTAAGGAGAAGATGGACTAAATTCATTTTAATTTCATCCTGGATAATTACTACAAAGCATGCAGGACCTATTAGAGAAGGTAAGATTATTAAAAATCATTATGCACTTACAGAATCTCAGATCCAAACCAATGATTAATTCTTAGTCTCATGGTGCCCTGAATGAAGGGATGACAAACACTTAGCAGAATAATCCCCGTTTGGTTGGGCAGAATCACATACAGCCTAAGGACCTTCCATTCTTACTCCACCAGAATGGTCAGCCTTCAACTAGACAGGGAGCTGAAGGCAAAAGGAGAAATTTCGGCCCTTCCTATCTTCCCACCTGTCCCCAGACTGAGGATTCCTGAAGAAATGATTCATTCATTTCCATTTTTTTTTTTTTTTGGAAGAGAGGGAGTGGGGGAGGGGCAGAGGGAGAGAGAGAATCTTAAGCAGGCTCCATGCCCAGCGCAGAGCCCAATGGGAAGCTGATCTCACAACTCTGAGATCATGACCTGAGCCGAAATCAAAAGTCAGATGCTTAACTGACCTAGCTGCACACTCAGGCACCCCATTCATTTCCAATTTAAAGCATGGTTGGAAAAGGTGACCTTGTAATCAGATGGAACTTATATTCAACCTGGGTCCCTGGGAAAGTTACTGAACCTTTCTGGCTCTCTGATTCCTCATAGGTAAAATATGAGCAGCACTAACCCAGTTCTGGGCTTAGGTGGAAATAAAATGACCAATCAGGAGTAAAGTACCTGAAAGGCAGAACATAGCAGAAACTCATACAAGTCAGTGGAGCTGAAAGTGAGGAAGAACAAGATTTCCTTGGAACTTCTTGTAGGTGGCTCACAAAGCACCTTTTTTTCCCCTAGTGTGGTTGTATAATATAGATAATTGCAGGAAACAGAAAAAGTATGGAATATGTCTTTTATCTTCACTGTATCTGGAAGGAAAGTTAGGCCTTTTTTGAGCTTTCCAGCAATCCAAAACCTAATATGTAATAGCCAAATGAAACATTTTCTCCTGACCTTAACTTATTTAAGATTCAGCTTTATGACTGCTTTTTTTAAAAATCACCTTTCAAAAAACACTGACTTCTCTACTTGCAAAATATGCATATGCTTTACTTACTTAAACTTCCCAGTATCTGTTCTATTGCCCATGTATGTTGCACCAGGGTGTCTAACCAGCACCACCAAGTATCAGTAGCAACTTCCTGGAGGGGAAGAATCACCTCTGCTTAGCTGATTTAGCATGTGCTTTACCTAGTACTGAATATATACTGAATCTTTAAGAACATTTTAGTTATAACTAAAAATACTAAAACTTAGAATAAAGCCCTATAACCCACTGATCTTTAGTCATGTTAATACATAGGTTTGTGTCTTTCTAAATTTTCCTAGAAGAAAAAAACAACAACAAAATTTCTTGTCACTAAGTATCTCAAGTCATAAAATCTCTTTTCACATATCCCTTAGGCCACATGAGTTGGTACTAACAATCTATGGTAAACTGCTGGTGGCAGACACTATTAGGTACTTACTATAAAATTTATCCTTCCCTTTTTCTCTATGAAAAGGATCCAGACTTTTAGTGTAAAAGTACCCAGTTAAATGTAATCAGCTTCCCAGATTTAGTTGAAGTAATGAGTGTTTATGTGATACTGTTCAGGGCAACGAGAAGGAAATAGAAGCTACTGTGGAAGGCTTCTTGGAACACTTGTTACTAAAGAGGGGCACATCCAGCTGGCACACACTTATTTGTATTTCTCCATCCCCTTCTTTCTGCCTGGAACATGGACATTATGTCTGAAGAAGAGGTAGCCATCTTGTGACCATGAAGACAAAGGCCACACAGGGGCAAAAAAACAGGTCTTTTGTGTCATCCTTGAGCAGCTGTACCAGCCCAAACTGGACTGTGTGTCTAAGGAGTTCATGTTTTATGAAAAAAACAAATCTATATTTCTAAATAGAGCAGCTAATAAACTCCATAGAAAATT
This sequence comes from Eumetopias jubatus, assembly GCF_037043125.1. NCBI lineage: Eukaryota > Metazoa > Chordata > Mammalia > Carnivora > Otariidae > Eumetopias > Eumetopias jubatus. The sequence goes on along the minus strand of NW_028274820.1, from coordinate 73,593,528 downwards.
AGATAGTATTTTAGTGGAAATATTCAAAATTCACGTGGCTAATGCAACAGATGTCATCAACTCATAAAAGTTACATACAAGCAAATCATAGAGAAAGTATAGCTCCTTGATGACATTTGAAAAATCCTCACTTCTCATTTGTAATCCTGTACATTTCCAATATAGTTTTGTTAAGCAGACTTCTTACTTCCAGTTCCCTAGTAAAAGTATCATTGATATTTATTGGGGTTAGAAGCATGACTAGTACAGAATAATGAAGCAGTATATCTTATTCAAAAGAAACAGACTGAATGGGGGCAAAGAGCTTATTGTAAGCAAAATATGACACGTATATAAAATTAATAAACCAGAGGATAAAATCAGGAAAGAAAATATTTAAGAAAAGATAAAGGAGAAAGAATTAATTGTTATTGTTAAATAAATATATTACATGTTATCTACCCAGGAAAAGGAATCTCTTGAAGTATTATTCATAAACAGAATGCCTAACTGGAGCAAAGACAAGATCTAATAGCAATGTGAGAAGGGGTGGGTAATGTGACCTGAATCGTGTAACTGAATCTTTATAACTAATATATATGTGGGATAATAAAATAAAAGTATGATATGGGTTCTGAAAATACACATGGGTGAGGGATTATTTCTCTCTGAAGAGTCAGAGAAGATTTGAGGGAATGGGGCTTTAAAGTCTGTGTAGGAGTTTGGCAACTGGATAACAGGGGGTAGGTGGGAATGACGTTCTAAACAGAGAGAGAAATAGGAACAAAAGCGAGTAGGTGTCAAAGTTCTTTTAGTTCATGGTGCCCTGGAAAGTGCCTGGTATATAAGAAACAACCCATAATCATTTGTGAATGAATGAATAAATAAATACACAGCATGTTCAGTAGGCAGTAAGGATTAAGTCATGGTTGTAATGTATCAGGTATATGATGATGTATAGACTTTTGTGCCATGCTGAGAGGTTGAAGAAAAGGGCAACTTTCACATTAGAGCAGAGGAATATGGCCCAATCAGATGAGAAGGGTTTATACCTAGAGCTGGTAGAAAACAATTAAGAAAAGTTGATGAAAACTTTGGATAAGGGTAGGGAGAGATAAATAATTTCAGTTGAAAACAACTTGATCTGGGTTGAAATGTCCCAGTGTGTAACTGAAAAAACACATCTGGAGCCTTGGAGAATGAAGGAACTTAATTATAGACTAGACCTGCTCAAATGGACACCACACATTTACACAAAATGCACTATGTGCCAGACACTGGAAGTGTGAAGATGAATAAGACTGTCCTGGCCTTCAAGAAGCATATAGTAATTATGATTCAGTGTGATACACAGAAGAATAGGAGTAGGTATATGACACAGAAGTAATGTATAGAAAGGAATAATTCTATTCGCGTGTGTGTGGCAGAAGAAGGTATCACAAAAGAGACTTTGCAGAGTAGCTGACAATGAGAATTTAAAAGCTACCTAGAAGTTTTCTAGATGAAGGTGGAGAAGCGCATATTGAGAAAAGAAAGGCAGGGCCAGCTTTGTGCAGCCATAAAGCAATGTTAGAGAAACTGCTGCTCATATAACATGTAAAAATCGTGTGATGGCCGATGAGATCAGCATGCTAGGGCCACTGTGGCAGAGAGCTGTCTTTGAAGATAATGAGCCTTTTCCTTAAGGCTTCTAACATGGAAAGGGAGGCCAATTGGGCATGGTGGATCTGTACTGAGGCCTTTAGAAAGCAGATATTATTATTTTTTTATTTTTATGTTTTAGATTTTTGTATTTATTTTGAGAGAGAGTGTGTGCAAGTGAGCAGGGGAGGGGCAGAGGGAGAGAGAGAGAATCTCAAGCAGACTCCATGCTGAGCGGGGCTTGCTATCACCACCCTGAGATTATAACCTGAGCCGAAATCCAAGAGTCAGAAGCTTAACCGACTGAGCTACCCAGGTGACCCCAGATATTATTTTCTTAAAATCAAAGATAAGAAGAGAATGAGTTGATCAGTGATGATTTTACTGACTGACAGTACTGATGAGAACTGACTGAAAGTAAAAATAAAATCCTGACAATATTGTTGGACATGATCCTGGAAAGAATAAACAGAGAGAGACATCTCAAGAAACCTACTCAGGGGCCTTTTTAAGGAGCTCAGATTTAAAGATATATATATATATATATATATATATATATATATAAACAAACAAGCAAACCAAGAAAAACAAAACACAGGACAGATTCAAAGAGTGCAAAATCTGGCGGGAACATGAAGTATCATTAGTTCAGCTTTTTTGTTGTGTAGGTTGGAAAACAGAGTCCCAGAGGGGTAAAATGACATAGTACATTAATAAGAGAATTCAGATTCAGTACTTTTTTATTACAGGGACCCACTGTTGCAGAAGAATAGTTCAGCGTTCCTACATATACTACTCTGTAGACCAGCTACATTAGATCTTCTGGAAAGTCTAAAATATTTTGATTTTCCAAGATCCCATCCCCTCAAAGTTTTACCCAATGGTCTGGGGTGGACCCTAAGTTCTCCATTTTTTAAAGGTTTTCAAGTAATTTCTTGGATATGGAAACCATTGGTTTAAATGAAGTCTAAGACTGTGTAGGAGACTAGCAATGGTTACTGATTAAGGGAAATACATTCTCCTGTAATAAAGAGAAAACTTGCAATGATGCCCTAGTTTTTGAGAAACTAAATCTTTAATCCTATTTGAATCAGCAATTAATATGTTTTAAATGTCTTTCACATGCTTGGTTCTATGGGAAGAAAGGCAGAATATGAAGAGAATGATTTTATTCTTTGCGGGGTTTTTTTTTTTTTTTTGGTTTGTTTTTACAAAGATACCCTATTGAAGAATTTACTAGAGTTTTTCTGTGAGACAACAGATTTTCCTCATGTCAGCACATCATAATGCTCAGTGTGTTCCTTGGTTTGTCACTTGAGAACTTGCAGTAGCACTCGCAGTAGAAGATATCAAGGTGGTAGCTTTTACAGCAGTGCAAGTGTTAGCATTAGAAGTGTAAGAATTTATATACTGTGCAAAGGATTTTTCTATTTTGTGTTATCAAAATGCTTACCTACTAGGTACCACCTGTTCTATGTCTATACTGATAAAACTATAAAAATCGGCAAAATTGTGATGCCTGGGTGGCTCGGTCAGTTAAACATCTGCCTTCAGCTCAGGCCATGATCCCGGGGTCCTGGGATCGAGCCCCGCGGGCTCCTTGCTCAGTGGGGAGCCTGCTTCTCCCTCTCCCGCTCCCCTGCTTGTGCTCCCTCTCTATTTCTCTCTCTCTCTGACAAATAAATAAATAAAATCTTTAAAAAAAATTGGCATGATCAAACAACAAAGCCTTTAAAAAAAAATAGCCACCAAATACCTTTAGGTAAGCCAGATGTGATTCAACTTTGCACTGAATGTAAACAGAGACTCTCTCATTTCAGGGCTAAAATACCAAGCTCAGAATGCTTAAGCCAAACAGCCAACAACCCATGGTCATTAACATAAAGCTTCTACTCCTCTACTGAACTTCTGATAGGGTCCTTTCATTCCCAAGACACTGCCTTCCTGCATACCCTTAAAAACATTCCAGGCAACTTTTACTCTGAAAGAGTGCTCCAGGTCATTTATTAATGTCACTGAGATTTAAAATTAAGGAAGAGGAAATGTTAATATTAATATGGAGTGCCTTTCTCAATTCTTCACATAAAATACCAGCAAGTAAGTTGGGGAAACTTGTTTGTTTGCTCTGGATTCTTCCCCACATATGCTAGAGTACAAGATCTGGTAGAGTAGACTCTTAAAGTTCACAGATATTGAGGGTTGGCCTGATTATTTTGAGATGACCAAGTTCCAAAGTTCCAGGCATTATACTTCTGTAATTTGTCAGGCCATCAAACTGAATCAAGCATACTGGGAGGAGGCTGATGTAGTCTTTAGCTTGCTGACTTCTCACATACATGAACTAATGCCTCCACTTCCATGGATTCTTCTATCATGAATGTAGCTTTGCCGTTCTCTACCTGTTCTCATTGGTGTAGGACAGCCTGTGATGTGTAAAAAAAAAAAAAAAAAAAGTTTCTTCTTGAAAAAATGATATTAGCCAAGAGGTAAACTTTATTGAAAGCTGGAAGCTGATAACGTATGTTAACCCTGTCACTTGGCAGGTGACAATGGTAGCCTGATTCAGAATAAGAATAGTATCTGGAAGGAAGCCTGCATCAATCTCTCCATATTTTTGAACTGGGGATTTCTTGAATTTGAGGGTTCATGAAGATCTCAGGATGCATACCTTGTGAATGTCAAGGGTCTACTCTAATTAGTTCTCATGAGTGGTTTCTTCCTTATCTAATCAGAGAACATAATTTTCATCTTAAAAATCTACTACACGATAGCAATTTATTAATATTTATTAAGTGCCTTTGGGAAAAGTAACTTAGTGCCCAACCATAATTTAACTTAAAATGTGTTAGATTCTTATAATGACCTTATATGATTTTCATATCAAGGTAGGGTGACTTAAATATTTTTTGAAAGAACAATTCATTATACTTCAGTTTGATCATTTCAAATGCTGTGCTTCCAAATTCAGCATTATTTAAATAATCATAATCAGCAAAACTTGAGATCTCCATGAAAAACTGGCCACTTAATATAATTATCCCAAGCAATTCTAGTTGGCATATTCATCTCTCAATGAGTTTCCTGGAAAAATCTGACAAAAGGATTTAAGGAATGATGGCAAACATTCTGATGGTAACTTTTAAAAAGCCACCTATAAATGTTATCAGTAACAGGAGAATGCTAGCACTAAATGAAATGCCCCAGGGTTCTAAGTAGCTGAAATATTCAAGAGCAGAGTTATTTCATACTAAAACTACAACTTAAAAAAGCAAGATGGAAACTTTTCTTGGGGCAAGATAAGAACTAAACATCAGATACTGGATTGTAAGAAGAAACACAGTTTTCCCATTTTATTGGTATGATGATACGCTAGAATATCTTTTAGGTTCAAGAGAGAATTATGTAATTACAGGCATTTAAAGTTACTCTTTTCTCAATCTGTGACTGTAGGGATAGAGAGTAAGCAAAATGGACAAGATTACATGATGAGAGAAAGGAACAGGATGATAAGGAAACCAAGAGTATAGTAGAAAAGATGAAGGTAGCCGAGAAATTTTAAGAAAACCAACTGGAAATGTAGAATTCAGGATGAAACACATGAATAGAATCCACTGAGGAAACACAAGGAATCTTAAATGTAAGTGAATTTCAAAATAATTTCACTTTTTGTCTTTAATCATGTACTCACACTGTTCACTTTGTCATTCAATTTAGCTTGTAGAACACCTCCAAACATCTTAAGATAAAATTCACAGCCTAAGTCTTAAATCCTATGGAGAGCTCCCTTAACAATATTAATGTTCTATTTCTTTCTTCCTCTCACTTTAGTTAAGATAGAGAAGTCAAGGGAATATGTTCTTAGAATCCTAATGGATTACACAATGAAACACGTGCTTGGGTCGGTAAGAGAAGAGAAAATTTAACCTCCTAGAAAGCAGTTTTCTTCTGTATTTAATTTATGGGAACTCAGTATTAGATATGCAATATACCTTTACTTAGACAATTAGAGACATAGCAATCTGAGAAACAGAAGTATATTTACTAATTCTCTGTTTTCTATTTAACATTCAAGTTAAAGTAACTTTTTTTCCCATTCATTATTGATCACTTTTGTACTACAGATCCTAAGAGTTACTGTTGAATGACACAGAAAGGAGGGGATTAAAAATCACCATGTTGCAATTCAACATTGTATGTATGAAAATGCTCATCCTCATGAACATTGCTTCTTTTGGCTGACAAGCTCCATCCCTTAAAAACTGTTCTGTTCCTTGACCTTCCTTGATATATTCAATGCTAATTTGCTTCTTCTTTTCTCCTCTTTTTTTTCTCTGCTTCTTTATCTTCTTGCTCTAAAGAATGTGGATATTACTGAGCTCCTCTTGGTAAATCCTCTTTCCCAGAAATCTCCACTCTCATGAATTCATCTATCACTTCTGGATTATTTCACAAATATTTGTCTCTGGCTATAACCTCTCTGTCAAGTTCTAATTTTCTAAATGTTTGCTACTTCAACTTGCTTTTCTTGCCATTACCTCAAACTCAACATGTCTAAGGCTCAATTCATCATATGCCTATTTAAATAATTTTTTAAAAAGTTTATCCTTATTCCAGATCCCTTGCAATTCCTCTCCCCCAAAATACTCCAAATGCTCCATTGTTGACTAGATCTTCACAAAATACTGCTCTGATCATGTCATTTGCTTATCAAAAACCTTTAAGGTCCCTGCTACCCAAACCATATAGTACATACTCGTTAGCTTGGCATTTAGGGTTCATGGCATCTATACAAGTATTTATTGAGCTCTATTATTCACTCGGCACTAGAGATGAGGAAGACATTCATGATCCCTGCTGTCACAGAGCTCACAGTCTAGTAGAAAAGAAAAACACTAAAATGTAAGTTTATATGTGGCAAGTGTGAAATATGGATGCTTTGGGGGCCTCTACCAGGGAGAGATTCTTGAGTAGTACCTAAAACACTCACTGTTGCTTTCTTATAAATTAGGCCTACATAATGAATAGTGAAAATTACGGTCAAACAAAAGGAACCATATTATAGAATATTTATCATAACCTTGGATTAAATATCAATTTTCTGGAGCTGCTCATAATGGGAATTATTTATTAACTCATTATAAGTACAAGGATTTATGCTAGTCACTTTATATAATATTCTTTTTAGTCTTCATAACAATCTTGCAAGATGGGTATCCTTATTCCTTTTTTAGAGATAAGGTAACAACCTCCAAGAGATAGACTCCAAGGACTCAACGCAAAGTCCTACTAATTAATTAAAGGCAAGGTAGGCTTCAGACTCAAAACATACGTTCTTTCTCCTACATGCCATGACTAGATCATACACAAATCTCCCACACAAGGATACGTAGCAATGATGGACTGGACATCCTAGAGCCTCCTCCACAGGGTGTCAGCCTTGAGCAGCTGGCCACAGGTGGCAACATCACAATATTTTGAAAAAGGGTTTGTTCTGTAACATTCTTGTAAAACTGCCTATTTCGGGCTGCCTTTTAAGAAATGTTCTCTACCGTAATGGGAAAATCAGGACTATACAAAGCATAGTCAGCCCTTGTGAGTAATTTTTAAGTTAAACTCTTTTAAAATTTATGAGTTATGATATAAAAACAATGTGTTAGAATTACTGCTTAACTTTTTGATACACAGGGAATATAAATAACAAAACAACTTAAAAAAATCTTATTAAATTTTCTGCATCACAGTACATTGCCCTACCCAAACGATACTGTAAATTTCTTTATTATGTTATTTTCAGTATTTGAAACTAAATGTGTTTTAGCTTCTAATTCTTACACACTAGAAATCAGAAATTATGTTGAAGAGGAAATATTCAATATTATTCTTTACCACTGCATGCATGAACTTTTATAATTTCCTAAAACATATTTATCAATGTCTAATTCTATACCTACAGTTAGTATTTTCTCCCAGAATATATATTTCATTATTTATATTTTATACTTTATTCTTGATTTTTTTCCTAGAACATGAAATTTTAGAAGTGCTGATCAGTTTACTGCAGAATTTGTTTTGTCTGCAGGTATTAATTTTAGCATTTTGAACTGAAGAAGTAGAGAAAGGTAGAAATTTGCTAAATTGTATTATAACACAACATATTTTAATGTAGATTACTGAAGTAAATACATAGGTAAAATAATTCTTCATGTAGCTTATATTTCTCCTAAAATTAATTTGTAAAATTAGTTCAAGGCATTAAACAGAACAAAGTATCCTCAGATATTGTACAGAAAGATACTTGTACTGTGGTTTCCATGTATATAGGATTTAATACTTTGATACCAAAACATTATTCTTGGCTATGGTATGTTAATAAAAAAGTGCTTTGTAACTGATAACAAACAAACAAACATACTCCTTAACTCATAACTTAATACCCAGCAAGATACAGCTATTCCTAAGAAATTAAGATGCCTATAACTTACTTAAAAAAAAAAATCTGTAAGCACAGATTATAATATTTTGTCAATCCGTTAGCCCAATGTCTTTATTTTAAAAATGTTGAGTGGCTTCCTTTAACTTAGGTTTCTAGTTTGTGGCAGAGTCAGAATAAGACCCCTAAGTTTAATTCACTTTTGCTTTTTATTCTTCCAATATTCAACTATTTAACATAGTTATTAAAAAATGTTTAATTACCTATTGGAAAAGAGAACCTTATATTAGATTTTAACCTACAATGAAGGAAGTGATTACAATACTATATACTAATATTCATCTAAGATAGCAAAGCAATGTCATTTACCTTAAATTTACGTCTCTGCTCTGCACAGCTGTTGAAGAACCACAAGTCTGTCTCATGGCTGTAAATGTAACAAGAACAATAATGCGACCAATTTTCATACCTAAACTAAATTAAGTAGATTTGTCATAGGCTAGAAAACTGATAATGTATTTTACAAAAAAGATTTAAAATTTATAGATTATGGAAGTGTGCATGTGTGCATATGCATATGCAAATGTGTGTCTTTGTGTGCATGTGTGTTTTTAAAAAGAGTAAAAGAAATTCACTCTTTTTAATCTGGAAATTAGTTTCATGAAATTGAAAGCATTACTTATTCTCTTTGGCTAACTTTTCTTTTTATGGACCACTATGGGTATAGCAACCAAGTCTAGGAAGTGCCAGGAGTAGATATTAATAAATATCATAAATCAAGATAAGAAGCTGTCTTCAGCTGTTATAGTATGTTTTCTGGGATACATAGTAAGCATGTAAAGAAGAAACATCTGGTAATGCTTAGGTTGGTATCAGCTCCCATTTGCATCACAATCTTTATATATTATTAATCAATATGTCATTAATCAATGTACCTACTGATTGGACCTATTCAACAGGTGTTTTATGTAATGAATAGAAAATGTAAACATGTTTCAAATACATATATTCAGATACCTGTACATGAAAGTGAAATTACTACACAATCGGTACTCAAGCTTGTCAGATGTGATTTTTTTTCTTTCCATTTTGTATTAGATAGGCTAATATCTATGCCATCTGTAGCACAAAACCCTGAAAAAATATAAATGAGAAAGTAATAGTAGATAAATACTAGTCTGCTAGAAATAGACTCTCTACCATGTCACACTTCAAATCTGGCTACCATTTCTCAATATTTAAAAGAAATCAGTTGAGTGTAACGAGACTTAATATTGTTCTTGTGACTTGAGCCATCAAAACAGATTTTTAAAAAATCTGTATTTTTTCAAACTTTATAAAATAGTTCTCCATCAAAACTATATTTTAAAATGAAAAACGCAAACTCTCCCTTGGTCCTCTAAAAATGTGTGATGCCTGATAAAGCACAAACCACCATGATTTATTATCAAGCACCAAATACCTAGCCTTTGCAAGTGCAGATTTTGAAACATGTTCAATTATCTTTATGAATTTTAAGAGATAATCTGCACCAACTCTATTTTGAAAGATTGGTGAAACTCTTAGTTAAGCAGAAAAAGAACCAGACTGTGAGAAAATCATAAAGGTTTTAAAGTGTTAATTTCATATTAAATGGTTAAAAATTTTAACAAAAATATTCAACCTTTTCTTTAACATAAGTGGTAATAGTGTAACTCACAATAAATAGCATTTGCAGATGCAAGGATAAGCATTACCTAATATCCTCATTTAACAACATATGTAAACTAGTATAAAATGCTAGTAGGTTTTAAACACAATTGCAGTATGTTTACCGTTGCTAAACTTATCAAATACTATGTATACTAAAACTTCAGGCTCACGTTATATTAATAGCAGTATATTTTTTGGTGAACAGATAAGTCTTCATTCATTATTTCTAAATTCTCATTCATAAAAACCAACTGTTCATTCCTATGACATTCTGGCATTAGACCTGATTAAAATACAAAATAATAAAAAAATGCTACAGTTTTATAATTTATACAATGGAGATATATTCATATTGATATGCATCATAAAACACTAAATATAAGTGACACAAGAAAAGTCTTTGTAGTAATGGTTAGCACCTGAAATTGTTAAAAGGTATTTAAATTACTTTCAATCACCCTTTCACAATAAAATAACAAAATTGAGGACTTCTGCTCAAAATTTTATTTATACAACATCTGGTACATGAGCAACAATTTCTGATTTTAGAGTCATTAATATTCCTACATTATATGTGTGTGTTTTCTATGAAAAATTATGGATATTTTAGTTAAACAAAGTATCAAATCTTGCCTTCCAATACAATAACAACAAAAAAGAAAGAAAGAAAGAACAAAAGAAAGAAAGAAAGAAGGAAAGAAAGAGAAAGAAAGAAAAAAACTAAAGCTCAGCCATTCTTTCCAGAGATGCCCTGGTAACCAGCAATAAAGAAACTTCTACTGGACTTAGCTTTGGGGAGGAAGGAACAACTACTTTGTCTATTTTGTCAAGAGACATGTTAAAACAGAATTAGGACAATATGTATGTAGTGTTTTTCCAGTAGTCGAAACAATAAACTCCTACCTTTGGCTTACGCTGCCAGCGTCTAAACCTCCTTTGCTATACCAACAACAGTGCAAAATTCCCACTCTGAAGCCACAGTGAGGGAAACACTTCATTTGCTATCTTCTGTGACTTCCATGTAAATTTTTCTCTGTCATGCAAATGTATGGAGAGGCTGTCTTGGAATAAGACAATTCGATGGAAAGACTCCAATCACTGGCATTACTTGGGGAGAGATGATGGTGAGGAAATTGTGTTGCCATAAAATTACTGATTAAACAAAAGAGCGTGACATTTATTTAAAAAAATTAAAATGAATCTTAAACTCAGGCTGATTCAATACAACGTTTGCAATCATGGCAGACATTTGAACTTTAGACTATTGGAACACATCCCCTCTCCACAAGTCCTCCTTCTTCCCACCCACCTCCCACAAATGGGTTTGTTCCCAAGAATATATATTCTCATCTCAAATTTGTCTAGGGACCAAAAATTTAATCCAGTTTTTACATAATAAGTAGTTTCTGGATTGTGTAGATCAGTAGCCTGTAATTCTCTGTCATACATACTAAACTTCAGGAAGCCATCATATAAGACTTAGTTACTAACATCTGGGAGTACACCTGAAAATGAAAATAGACAGCTAGGCCATTAAAAAAATTCCAAGATTATTTGGGTAAAATAAAGCAACAAGAAAGATGCTTACTTTTTTTTTTTTTCCAAACTAAGCATACCTTATTAGACATGTACATAGCACATGATTCAGGAAAAAGCATTGCTTATCTTTCAACAGAGCTGATAAACATTTTGAAAGATGTTTTATGTAACCTCAGATTCTACCTTCCAAACATTTAATAACTACACCCTAAAAATGTTTCTTCCCCCCAAACAATGTCCTATGTACTCTGGGTAAGATTATATAAAACAATGGTTATATTATGTAACAAAAAGTTACTTTAAAGGACATACATACTATCAGTTTCACAGGACAAACATGGTGAATAAGGACAACAAACTCCAGAATGTGTTTTTATAACTGTAGCAACAGCAATAACTCCTTGGCAAACTCAAACAGTTTTTTTGGCAACCCTGGAAGGTTTCTGCATTTGTCACTTGGATACAACTGCGGAGGGTTGTCTAAAACTGCTTTGTCTCCTTCCATACCATCTTACTATGGCTTTGCTTTTAAGGAAGAAATTTCACATTTTACTTTAACTTGTTTGTGAATAAAATTCCGTTACAATCCCACAAGGGAGTTTTATATAAAATTTCTTATGCCTACATATCCCAAATGTGGTTTCTATATAATTTTAGTAATAAATGACCTTGCAGACTTTTGAAATCTACGGGAATAGAAATTTTGTTTCCCTTTCAAGAAGATAAAATGAGCTCTCTTTTTGAATTAAAATTACCAACATATGCAAATGTAAAAATTTTCTGAATGTATACAACTGGGTCTGCACATTTGTTATCATTATGAGCATCTTTTAAAATAAGATCCCAAGGACAAGAATGCTTTACTAACCTGCAGTGGTCTCTGTTTATCACTGCTCTTAGGAGATTTCAATCCACTTGTTTGCTGCTGTAAGAGAAGTTGTCTTGCTGCTTGGAGAGCCTAGAAGTAAAAAGGGAGCAATATCTAAATACTTTGCTGAAGGGTAAATTGATTATCAATAATTGATTATTCCTTGGTTAATAGTAAAAGGCTTCAATGTATGAGAACCCCTTTCCCATCCTCCTTTCTAGAGAGAATTATTAAAGATCTTCTTCTAATGTGATATAAAAATTCCACATATCACACATATACAACTTTACTTAAAGTCATGGAGATACATGTAATCCTGCAGGAAATAAAGTTAATTTGTTTAAAGTGCTTAAAGAGGAAAAAATCATAAACTGCATCAATAACCTCATTTCCACAAGGAACTTGTCTTTGAGTGTTCAACTAAAATGCCCACTCCCTTTTAAATTATCATTCAATTTGCATTTTCATATTACAATTTTGAAGCAAAAGCAGTAGACTTCAAGTGTTACCGGAAGCTGTAATTAAATTTGACAAATCAACATCAGATTATCTTGAAAGTGAATTAATAAGGATTTTCACTAAAGATTAAAAACACTTTTTTTGTACTTACAATTCAAGGGAAACCTCTCCTTTGACAAAATAAAGTGCAGTTTTAATGCCAAATAAAATTGAGTGGTTTTCATTTGCATTCTTAGCAAAATCAGAGAACAAAGAAATTACCACTCAACCAATCAGGTTTGTTTCTATGTGTGACAGAATACCAATCAAAATAGAAGATGTTTTCATTTATTTTCCTGTTTTTTTTTTTCCCATTCAGGAAAATAAAATTTAATATAAGAAGTTATATTAAATTTCTTTTACAGGAGGAGGGACAGTTTGGTGAGTGTATTATATAAACATATAAAAACGAGTACCCTAAAAAATACATATTGAGATGTTTTAAAAGCAGCAATGTAAATTGGAGGGAAAAAAAACTTTTTAAGAGCCTCTCCTTTGCAAACTCCTTTTTTCTCTCAATAACTGAGTTCAATGAACACTAATGATGAAATTTTTCAACACATACAACTAAAATAAATCATTGCCCTACTCTGTTATTCGGTGCTTTAGAATACAAGGTAAATTCTTCATGATGGGAGAAATATCTTAGATCAATATTCTACTATGATAATTGAGATTCTAAGCTGATAAAAAGTACAATTTTGATTGGAATCAATGATCTGGTTTTTAAGAGAGTTTCTAGTATCCATGACAACAGTTGCTTTGACAAGATGTGCATATGGCATTACACTGCCAGCCGGTGTGAACAATGTTTGAACTACTGCATTGAGATGCTGAGCAAACAGAAAAAGTTGCCACGTCTTAACCCTCAGGGAAGGCAGTCATCCCCTGATCAATTATGAAAAGACAGAGAGAGGGCTGCTACAGTCTGGCTCCAAGCAAGTTTTCTGAGAAGGCAGGCAGACATAGAAACCAAAGTAAACAAACTGAAGGCACCAGCACCATCCCCTAACAACACTGATTTGTCTTCTCGGAGCAGGATCTGGCCTACTTTGTAAAGCACACTTTTTACATTTGGAGACACACTCACTCATAGCAATCTTTTGTGTTTTTCTTTTTCTTCCAATTTTTCAAGTAATTCCAACCCTAAATGTTTCTAAGAATGGCACATTCCAGTGAACTCAGGCAATTTTATTATAAAGTTAACTTTGAAAAAAAAAAGACCAAATAAAAAATTCCACAAATACTTGATTATCACCAAACTTAGTTTAAAATATTTCACTTAATATTCTAAATAATACAGCTTTCCTTTTTTTAATCGCAACCTATGAAATAACTCCAAATGACATTTTTTAAGTGGAAATTACTATAGTGTGACCTAGGCTGTATTGTGTCTATGTGAAACTCTCAAAGAAAAAAAAAAATCCGTCAACTACTTTTGCCTTAGATGCCAAAATCCACACCAATTTTGCCTAATTTTTTTCATAAGATTATTATTTCCCTTTGAGTTCATCAGCTTAATTTGTATACATGGAGTCTTAGTTTATATTTAATTCTGTAGCTATTTATTATTCTTGAAGGAATCTAATGAACACAGTTCTGAATCTTGAAATCATTCATGGCTGGGACTAAAAGCACTCTTAGAAATCATCTACTCTGGGTTAGCCTGGTGATGGGTATTAAAGAGGGCATGCTCTGCATGGAGCACTGGGTGTTATGCACAAACAATGAATCATGGAACACTACATCCAAAACGAATGATGTAATGTATGGTGATTAACATAACAATTAAAAATTAAAAAAAAGAAATCATCTACTCTGATGTCCTCAGTTTAGCAAATGAGAATAATGAGGCCTAGAGTAATCAAGTGTTTTGTTTTAGGCCTCCTGCTTCCAGGCCAGAGTGCATTCTAGTGGGCCATACTGTCTCTGTCCCATCAAAGAAACCATTAGATGGCAATGAATAAAACTCTAGTAAAAGAGAACATATGGCACCATGATGAATTATTTTCACCTGTAAAGAGAGAATATTCATTTATCAAAACCTGAAAGAAAAACTACAACATAATCTTTTTATATTTGAATATGTAAGTGTTTGAATGGAACAACCACCACCGAACATATATTGTTTTTATGGCTAAGTGTTCCTGCCGTCCTTGACTTGGGTTTCACCATACACTCTACCAATACCTGATGGAACTCTAAACTCTTGTAACCCTCTGATCATTTCACCAGTTATTATAAATAAACTAAAGAATTCTAGAGCTGGACATAAGTCTTACAGATTGTTTAGCTTAGCCTTCGTACTCTGTAGACAAGTGACTGAAGAACCAATAATATGACAATAATTTGATTAAAGTCCAAAGCAGTAGCACAGTTGGTCAAAAGTTCAGGCTCTTGTGTCCCAAGCCTAGGACCCTATTCATTTCGTCACCCTGCATGACGTTCATTCAGCCCAACCCAAACAAGTAACCCAATGGAATATGTAACACCCAGTGGCTACAGAAAGACCCTGGAAAATTAGATCTATTAGAACTGCAGCTCACGAAAATCTCACTGGACAAAAGCATACATGTACACTGTTTTTAAAGGAGTAATAATTATAATGGAATATGACCAATGGCTGGTTAAACTTTTAAAGTACCTTGGTTTCCGTACACACTTAGAGTTATCTTCAAAATAACCCAGGATCCTCATTCAATACAAATTCTTATGAAAAAGGACCACTTGCCTATCTCAACATTCTTTTAGTAGCAGTAGAGACTGCTAGAGTAAACCTAAGAGCTGGGAGAACAAAAAGGACTCCAAGAGGTCCGGATGATTTAAAACTCATAAGCAGGAATCTTTGGCGGTTTGCATTCTCACAGCAGGCATCGCGTGACATTTTTATTCCCAGTATTCTGGATATCACTTTAGGACTGCATTTCAACAAACAACTGCTCAGAGACATTTAGTTCATCTTTGTAATTTATTATTGTAGTGACGCAAAAGATGAAAGATTATGAGATAAAATACTTTCATCAATATAAGGTGTTAGGTGTCAAATTACATAAAATATTAATTTGAAAATCACTTGCCCACTTCAGTTAGTAAATAGAAAAGATAAATTCCAGGACCAGGCATTAAGTTCTACGGGCTGTTTAGGTAATTATATGATCACCCTCTACAAAAACAAAAACAAAACTTAGAACAAAAGGCAAGAGATGTTTACAAAATCTCCTTTAACAATGACTGAGTGTGATTCTAGTGAACAACAAGAGAGAGGTTTCTGAGGCAGCCAAGCCATATCTAGTTTCCAAAAACACATTTGTTTTGAATTAAGAGTGCACTTTACTTAATGAAGTTATCTAATTTTAGTAAAACTAAAAAAAATTAAGGTAGGACATTTTAAAAATTGGAATCAGATTAAACTAAAATATCTTGAAAAGATGACTAAAAATCTTTCTAATAGATTAAAATATACTTTTTGTTAGGCTGCAGAGGTGTGGGTATGCACAAATTTTTCAGAATTCAGTGCATCTTGCTCTAAAAAATGGGCTACATTTTATGTTAACTAACTGGAATTTAAATAAAAACTTAGAAAATATTCATTGAAAACACCATTCCTACTTGTTACTGTTTAATTTCAAATAAATTAAAATTCTGTAAGAAAAACAAAGTCCAAGCATATCACCCTTCACAATTGTAATAACGTTATGCTACCTATGAATCTCATATACAGAGAGTAACTCTAGTGAGGAGGTCATTATGAGAATTAAGAGTAAAAAAGCTTTGTAACCTGTCAGATCAATACTGTTTTCTTATGAAGAACACTGAAAACTTTCACCAGGAGTAAAATTGTTTGAGAATAGCTTAGAAACACCCAGTGAAACAAAAAAAATGTTAAATATCTTAAGGTTTATAAATAACTTCTTTTTTTTTTCAAAGTAAATATACGTATATTTTGGGAGAAAATAGACATCACTCATATCTCTCCCCATAAAAATAGGAATGCTTAACCTATCAGCCTGTTGCATTTGAGACATTAAAATGAAAAATGACATCTACACCCATTAATATCTTCAATGTATAAACAGCACAGCATGACACATTCTTGAGAGCTGAAGGCTACAAAATCTCTCTGAAACATAAATAACAAAGCACTCAGAAGCATATTTGATGTTGATATTCATCTCTGAGAAAAACACTGCTGCCTAGGCTTCTTATGAAAATAGATGCAGCCCAAATGGATCTCCTGTAATTGGTTTCAGATAGCGAGGTCAGAAGAAATATGATACAAGAAACGATTATGCGGAACAGGCAAAACAAGAATGTTTACACAGGCACTCCCTAGTTATACTGACAAGGGGTGTATACTTTGCAGATAACCAGAACCAGAAAAAAAAAAAAAAAATTGCCAGCAGGACATTCAAAATTTTGCTCCTCATACTCACATGTTTTAACCTTTAACTTATGATGCCTTTAACATGTTACTTTGAATACTGAACGTAAAATAAGTTTTCAAACAGAATTTCATTGTCTAATTATTTTCACAAGTGTGGTTGATAAAAAGCATATTCGGATCCTTCCACAAAGGACATGAATTCCTATTCTGTTCAGCCTTTCCTTGCATTATGTGCCCACTAAAGAGAATATACTGATAAATGTAATCTGAAGTCTCATAATGCTATTTAATAGAAGAAAATTAATCATCTAATTGTCATATCCTATTTTCAAACAGCAATCTATCAGAGTGAAATTATGCATCTGTAGCCATTGACCTTTCATTTTATCATGGCTGATCCATAATTAGACTAAGTTTGTTGGGAAAAAAGCTAATTGCTAAAAAATGTTTTTTACAATAATTGTTATTTTTGTTTTACAGTATATCTTACATAAAGTTAAAGAATAAATGTGTGGATATATTGTGTTCACAGCGTGGACTACTAGGGGAATCAAGTTGAGAAGCTCTTTTATTTCATGGTACTATAATAAGAGTAATTAATTATAAAGCATCCTATTTACCAATCAAATGTCAGGCTGTTCTGGCTCAGCATTCATGATGTAGATCCAAAGGAGAGGCAGTTGAGGTACTGAATATGTGATGGAATGGATTCTGAAGTCATCCTCAGAAGCTCTAACAAAATCCTCAAGGTTCAGATCCAAACCCAATATTCAGTGTCTTTCAGGATGGCTCCAAACTCCCCAATAAGCTCAGAGACCCGTCCATAAAAGAAACCTGTGAATTAATGCTAACTAATGGCTAAGACAGGTTTTGTTTTTTCAGGTCTAGAATCAGACACTCAGTTTAATGGGATGAATACCTTCTCCTCCTTAGAGCTGGCATTCCACAGGCTACAGTAAATAATACTAAGCAGCCTGGTATTCATATTTCTATTTTCTTTATTATTCTATTGCTAATAATAATGAATTGCTAATGGAACCCATAAAGAACATTAATATAATCTATACCAATACTAAATACAATTCCTGCTCACAAATTAAGGAAATCTGTCCAACTTCAAAAGTCCCAAGTATGAAAGGTAAAAAGGAATTGGAACTAATTTTATTAAAATTATGAAAATTAAGATTTTTACAATACTTATTTATTATGGTACATGTTCCAGGAACTACAATGGTTTATGTGCATTCTCTCAGTCATTTCTCTTTCTGCTATAAAATATTTTATTACTTTTCCAAGCATACTTTGGGTTTACTTTTTATTTCGCACATACCTACGGTTGCTTTTTTCCCTCATTATGAGGCCAATACCATCTTTAGTTTGGATATGGACTGAAGACCTATTACTGCTACACTGTTATAATGTCAACTGGCACACTAGATACTAAATGAAAATACATGCTGCTAAATTAGAGTATAATATCTGAAAGTAAACTATTATTTGAATCCTGTATTCTGGATTTCCTCCTCAATTTAATAATAAGAAAACTACAAAAGAGTTAGAATTTGGGAAAGTGTTTGTAAGAATAAAATACATCAAAAATTACTTGTCATTAAAAATTTTTTTGCAACTATGTTCCATATACCAAGCAAAGAACTAAGCATTACACACTTGTGGAGGTTAGGAGGTAGGTGATGTGACATTGTTTTTACCTTCAAAGAGCTTTGTGTCTAATAAGAAACATTTGGTGTGAAGTCAAAAGGTCATAAAAAATGTTTTTAAAACATTTCAGTGGTTCATAAGTTGAAGAAATTACTTTGAGTTGGGAAGCTCAGATAAATTTTTATGGGGATGCAAAACTGGGATGAACTTATATGACACTTCATCTTGAAAAGGTGACAGAGCAGGGCCACACCAAGTAGAGGCAAAGAATATGTGGGATCAGACACAGTGAAAAGAAAATAACTAATCTTGAATAAAGCATGTGCTTAGCTTAGGAGCTAGTTAAACATCATGGGGAGGTGGGTTGGAGCTAATTAATGGACATAACTAAACACTCAATGGCAAAAAGTCTTTATATTATTTAGAAGATAAAGGCAGTTGTTGCTGAATCTGCAAATGCTGAAATAAGTCTGACCCCACGACAATACTGAGGTCCTGAACTTACCTAGGTTCAGAGTGACCGGGCTGAAAACAGGTTCCCCAAAGTAAAAGATTAGAAAGCATTTAGGACAAAGGGAAAGTATTAGATTGCTGGTAAAGAGTAAAGAGAGGGAAGACCCAGACTTAGGGAATATCTATATTTTGTTTAGAGATGAGATAGCAAAAAGGAAGCCAATGCACAGTCACAGAAGTTGAAAGACTTCTGGAGAATGTTGAACATAGAATAACCATGTGACTCAGTAATTCCACTTCTAGGTATATACCCAAGAGAAATGAAGACATATGTCCATACAAACAGTTAAACATGAATATTCATTGCAGCTTTATTCTTAATAACCCAAAGGTGGAAACAACCCACATGCCCATCAACTGATGAATGGATAAACAAAATGTGGTCCATCCATATAATGGAATATTACTCAGCCATAAAAGGGAGTGAAGTATTGATAGATTCCATAACATGGATGAACCTTGAGAACATTATGTTAAGTGGAAAAAGTCAGTCACAAAGACCACATATTGTATAAATCATTTATATGAAATGTTCAGAATAGGCAAAACTGTAGAGACAAAATTGATTAGTGGTTGCCAGGGGCTAGAGGGAGGAGATAAAATGCAGTGACTGCTAATGAGTATGGGGTTTCTTTTTAGGGGGGGTGTGAAAACATTTGGGAATCAGATAGTGGTAATAGTTGCACAACCTTGTGAATATACTAAAATCCGCTGAAATATATAATTTAAAAGGATAAATTTTATGTATATAAATTACATCTCATTAAAACATATATTTGAGTAAAAGAATTATGATGTTAATTATATCTTAGTAAAGCTGGGAAAAATAGAAAACAGCCAAAAAAAAAAAAAAAAGGAATTGTGAAGGAAGAAGATGAATGGGTTCTCAAACCCCAAAACTCAAAGAGGCTAAGGATTAATGAAAGTTCTTGTTGATTTGATCATTTGCATGTGACCTATCAGACAGCAGTTCCCATAGAGTACTGAAATAGAAATCGGGCTGCAGGGAATTATAGGGGAAAACCATGGCCCTGAGTGCAATCAATTCTTTTGATAAGTTCTGCAAGGACCAAAATAAAAGCGAAGTATAGTTTGGGAGGTTATGTGTGTATGTTTGTTTTAAAGACACTTTGCTAATAAGCTAAGAGGGAACAACAGAAGCTGTAAGAGGAAGAGAACTGAGAAAGTCACCCGAGGTGATGTCAAGGGGCTAAACCAAGGAGCAGGAGCAGGTGACAGCCTTGTAGGGAGAAGAATCACATCTTTCTCCCAGACAAGTTAAAGAGAAGGGAGGACAGGTGACTTTACCAGGCAGAGGTAGGAAGAGGAGAGAGTTCACACTGAACAGTCTCGATTAATTCAGACAATAAGAAAGTGCAGTTACCTACTGAGAAGGAGAGAAAGATTGGAATTGCTGAGGAAACAAAACTGAGGAAGCTTTTCTCTCATTGCTCTGGGAAATACAGCTAGGAGAGTAAAAACTGGCATTTTAAAATGTTGTTGGAGTAGGAAATGTACTTCCACAGACATTGATGACATACAGATATACGAGGTCTTCTGAAATGTTGCCTCCATAACTAAATAAAGAACTACTTACTTTTCCACTGTTCTAATTTGGGATCATCACTACTCAGAATCTTTTTCTACTTTTAATGTGGCCAAGGGGCCTGGCACCTCCAATTATATCAAGTATAAGCTGAAGAGTCACTTACAATATGTGCTATGTTATTGTGCATTCTGAGGACTGGTTGTCTTTAGTTTTTAAAAGACAGCAAAATAAAATATATGTGTGACACAGATACGACTGGCACGGCTGACTATTCAGAAGTTTCTCTTTGCAACTAGGAGAGAAAATATGATGTAATGGTACTGACTAGATTTCAGGAGACATTCTTTTGCCTTTTATTAGTTGATGAACTTGGACTACCTAATCACACTGAGCATTCATTTTCTCATCAGATGCAGTTAATAATATTTACCATTGCCTACAGGAGATTGGTGAAATCAGAGAGGATGATGTATTTGAAAGTATTTTAAAAGCTAAAGTATAAAGTAATATTATTTCAAGTGAAGACTTGAAATTATGTCATTCCTCCAGTGGATATCAGTTCTTCCATGTGTAAGTACTGGTCAATTGAGACCCACTACTGATTTTTAGCTTTATAAAGATTGCTAAATAGGTATGTGCATTTTAACTAATAGGACTGGCACATAGTAATTCCTGAAAATTTACCTCAATATTTATTTAGTTCTCCTATTCAGTAGAAAAATATCTCATTGGGTAGGAAAAATATCTTAACAGTTTCATTTCCTATCATATTTTGCAAAGTTGTATTTTAATCTCTGCTGAGACTGAAATGATTTTTATCTTTACAAATGAACTGGTGAGCTACACCCCTCCCCTCTCCCAGGTCCACTTCACCATTGCTATGGGATTACCTGCCCTCAAGGATCTTTTAATATGGCAGGAAAGATAAAAATATATTCAGTATAACCACACTGCAACACAGAAATGTGCTGCATGCCATTAAAAGGTACAAAAAGGCTATAGGGGTTCAGGAAAGACAAAAAGGGAAAACAAGAATTAATGCTTGGTCAGTGCTCGTTATCTGCCAGCTATCATTCTAAATTCTCGCACATACTATCTCATTTCATCCTTAAAACACCCTCCTTTATTACAGAATTGTAAACTGCAGCTCAGAGTAGTTAGGTTATATGTTCAAGCTGTTTCACATACCCTTGAAATGGTGTCAGAGATCTGAAGGACCATCTGGCTAACTGCGAAGCTAATGCCCTCTCTACAAGGAGCAGTGAGGAAGAGTATATCGTTAAAGAGACTTCCATTTGATAAAATATAAGTAAAAAATCTTTGGGCATAAGGAGGACAAGATGAATTCTGAGTCATTAACAACATTGCTGGTTATGCCAACTAGAACAACAAAGAATTCCAAGATCCCATTCATGTTGTTTTTCTTTTTCCTTCTTCACGAGAACTAGACATACAAGCTTACGTACTAAAGGCAATTGTCTTTGAAGTTATTAACACGTGATTCATGATGGCAGTTCCAAACAAAAAACCAATATTAAAGATAAAAACATTTTAATAATCATCTTCTATCACAACCAGACACAAAACAGTATCATCTGCCAACAGGCATTAAATAATCTGTACTATGTTCTGTTGGGTTTAGAAGTAGGGTTGCCAGACAAAATAGAGGATGCCCAGTTAAGTTTGAAATTATTTGTATTTTTACCTGCTAAATTTGGCAATCCTAGTCACAAAAGTCTTTCAGAATATGTTGCCAAGACATGGGGATTTTTTTTAATACTGAGTTTTTCGTTTAAAGGTAAATTCTTTTTTTTTTTTTTTGAGAGAGAGAGAGAGTGAGCATGTGTGGGAGTGGTGGGAGGGGCAGGCAGAGGTAGAGGGAGAGAGAGAATGTCAAGCAGTCTTAAGCAGGCTCTGTGCTGCGCATGGGGCTCTGTCTCACAACTCCGAGATCATGACCTGAGCTGAAATCAAGAGTCGGACGCTTGACTGAGCCACGCAGGGACCCCTAAAGGTAAATTCTATTCATTTCATCAGTGGAAATCTTTTTTCAGTCCTAGTGAGTAAATGATGTCATCTTAGCCATATTTTATAGGTGAGTCAGGGAGTGACTTGGGGGCTTGGTCTGCTTTCCTGTGAGAGAGAATGTTCATGTGGCCACAAATGCATAGCGAAAGGAGGAGGTAGACCACTCCAAAGGAAAAGTAAGTGCACCCGTTTTTGGAAAAGCCAGACCAAGAAAAGCAGAGGGAAAGTTTCCTTTAGAGTTCATATTCTTGCTTCCTGCAATTGAGACACAGATGAGAAAAATGTAAAACTCTGGCTATCACTCTCCCTTCAGCAAGGATGAGGCTCAGTAGCCAGGAACCCTGAGGCAAAGATTATGACCCTGCTTGGCATGGAGGGGAGGAAATGCTACAGCAGATCTAAAGGAAAAGAGCCTTGAGGCAGAGAGCCTCTGCCTACTTAGCCCAGAAGCTAACTAGGCCAGTCCCAGAGGAGGAAGAGATAGTGAGAGCAAAACCATTTGAGAAGGGAGAGGCCTTGATTAGTTCAGGTGCAGACAGAGTAGGTTGCAAACCACCTAAAGGAAAGCCCTTACAGCTAAAATTAGAGTGTTCTTAGAAACAAAATGACAGAGGGACACCTGGGTGGCTCAGATGGTTAAGTGTCTGCCTTTGGCTCAGGTCATGATCCTAGGGTGATGGGATCAAGCCCCACGTCCCACTCCTGGCTCGGCGGGGAGCCTGCTTCTCCCTCTCCCTCTGCCTCTCCCCCTGTTCATGCACTCTCTCTCTCTCTCTCTCTCTCTGTATCTTTGTGTCTCAAATGAAAAAATTAAAAAAAAAAAATCTTAAAAAAACCAAAAAAACAAAATGACAGAGTTGCCAAAGAGGCCTCAGAAATTCCAAGTTCTAATCCTAGCACCCTCTGAGTTTCTAAATGACCTCATCCCCATCAATGATGAACTCTGAATACATACATTCCTTCTTCCCAGGCAGTTTACAATTTACTAGTCTTCAGGGCAATCTAAAGGGCAAAACGTGAACTCAGAAGAGAAGGAATGCTAGTCATTGACAACCAACTGCTGATTAAGCACTGCATTATTCAAAAAATACTGATCGAATGAATGGAAGAAGGAGTACATTTATAGTAAGATCATAGAATTTTGTGTTTTTAGGCTATGTAATTCACAGTGTAAATTATGAAGCACATGTATGCCTGTGTAATATGGTTTGAAGCAAATTCCCGAAGATTAGATATTAGAGATCTTGGACAAACTCCCCTTAGAGAACAACCCAGGGCATTTCCATTTTGTGTTCCAGCTATCACAGAGTTTAGGTTAGATTATCTTCAGCATATGAAGTGGCAAATTGTAGTAATTAAGTATAAGATACATACAAGTGTTCTTTTGAATAAAATAAAATGTAAACTAATGGTGATAATAAGCATCATCTTAATACAACAATAACTATATTTCTAGGTAATTTTTTTTTGGAGTCTTCTGGGCTTTTGCCCTAAAAATCTTCTTAAGCTCTGAGTTTTTAAAATTTAACTCTATCAAAAAGGTTAAAATATTTTTCTGATTTAAAAATCATTTCTTATATTTATCTGTAATATGACTCTTAGAAAATACGTATATAAATAAAAAATTATAATAGCCACTTAGAAAATAGTGTCCCTGGGGAGAAATCAACAGTTTAAGAAGTAGAAGATAGGAGGGCCCAGAAAAGTTTTTTGTTTTAGGGAAATGTCTTGATAAAAAACGAAGTTCCTAAAGGTGACTGTCCCTCTACTATTTCGTTTTCACTCTTTAGCTTATTTCTTTTACCACAATGAGCCCTAAGACTAGGAAGGCTGGGAGAAAAAAAAAGTTTCTCCCTTCCTTGTCAGTTTTTCTACCAAATGTTGGTCAATGGCCCACTTATTTATTTAATCCCCCCGCAAATGCTTTATTGTTTCCATTTGGTCCATGGCTTGGGAGAGGACTCCAGGATGGTTAAAAAGCTGCCTAGGGGCTGTAGGGAGAGGCTGAGGCACAAACCATGGCACCAAGACAAGGCCAGAAGGGGCCCCTTAAAAGCTGTTGGGCTTCAGAGGCGCCTAGTCAAGCTTGAGGGTGAGACTTTCTTTTCTTTTCCAATAATTTTTTATTTATTTTTATTTATTTATTTATTTAGAGCACGCACACTGGGGGAAGGGCAGAGGGAGAGGGAGAGAAAGAATCTTAAGCAGACTTCGCACTGAGCGTGGAGCCCGACGCAGGGCTGACCTGAACCCAAATCAAGAGTCCAGCGCTTAACCGACTGAGCCACCCAGGTGCCCCTGAGGGTGAGCCTTTTGAGGAGATACTTGCCCAGCCCAACCTGGGGTGGCCCACTTTTTGAAGATATACATAAAATCCAACCCTGGGGAGTAAGTTTGTGCATCCTGCATTAGCACAAGTGACTTTTTTATTAAAAAATCTCAAGTCATCTCATACTTCTATTTGTTAGGTGAATATGTTCATTAACCCTTAGTGTCTAGTACTGTAAGCTCCTTAAGGGCTAAACATGTTTCTAAAGAATCTTTATGTCCCCAAGAATGTACAACACAGTAACTTGCACCTTGTGACTCAAAAGACACTTAACTGAAAAGCATGATTTTTAGACATTTCTAAACTTGTAGAACACACCAAGAGTTTAGCTGATTCCAGATATTTGAGATGTAACTTGTACACCAACAGAAGAAACTTAGCATTCCCTCTAGGAGTAGTCACCATGCCTTGCACATGGTAGGTGCTATCAGACGTCTACACTGATGACTCTAGAGGATTCACAGGTGATCTACCATGACACTGAAATAAACATAAATAAGACTTCTTTCCCTTTATAGAGTGATATTAAAATTTTTTATCCATGACATTTCCAAAGTGTATTATCTCTTTCATTATTTTCTTAACAGTCACAATCCAAAAAATTACTACTGACTGTCAGAAAAGCTTTACCTCATTTTCTTCAGTTAGAGTCTTTCAATTATTTTAGGCATACGCCTAGAAAAATAATACATACATGTGGGTATCATTGTTATTCAGTTTAAGAATTTGTTTACATAAAAATGTATTTTTCACACATTGTCAGATTCAGTTATGTACAAAATTACAGTATTATTAAGACCTTTTTAATATTTCCTAATGCCCAAGTATATACCTAAAGAGGTACTCTATGTGAAAGAATAACTAATTTAGGCAAAGACAAGATAGTTGTTTCGACTTAAAAATGAGAAAAATTCAAATTCACCAAAGCACACATTAGTCTCAATACTTAAAAAGCTCTTCTTCATTTAGCATAATTCCCTTCCAATAGATATTTTCACTTTTTCAATTTTTGCAATTATCAGTAACGCTGCAATGAACTTCCTTATAATTCTGCCTTGCAATTATCTTTCAAAAGTTTAATTTTTGGGTCAAGCCATATTGAGATATTGTATTTTGGCACACATTACCTTAATGCTTCCCCAGAATGGCTGTATCCATTTGTAATACCACTGGTGGATGAGTCTGTCTGTTCTACGATACTCAACAACACTGTGCATTATCACTCCCTTTTAGTCTTTTTAAAAACAGGCAAAAATACTTCATTTCAATTTGCTTTTCTTCCCTTATGAGAAATTGATGTTTTTAAAAAATACACATCTAGGAAATGTAGGTATTTTTGTATTCTCTCTTAAACTTAGTGGATTGGATGAGCCATTGTGGCAGGTATCTCACTCATTCAGCTGATATTTTCCCCCAGTTTTTTGAGATACAATGGGACATACAGCACTGTTCGGGTTAGGCTGTACAGCAGAATGACTTGAATCATATATATTGTAGATGATTATCATGATCAGCTTAGTTAACCTTTATTACCTCATATAGATACAAAAAAAGAAACAGTTTTTCTTCTTCTGATGAGAACTCTTAGGATTTACTCTCTTCATAATTCTCAAACTGAAAGTTTGAACTTTTTGATCGCCTTCATCCAATTCTCCCACCCCCAGGCTCTGGTAACTGATCTCTTTTTTGAATTTGGTTGTTTTAATTTTTTTAGATTCCACATATAAGTGAGATCATACAATATTTGTCCGACTTACTCCACTTAGCATAATGTCCTCAAGGTTCATCCATGTTGTTACAAATGGCAGGATTTCCTTCCTTTTTAAAAAAAAAAAATTAATGGCTAAGTCATGTTCAATTTCAACTAACATTTTTAAAGCCCTTACTCTTTGTTAGATACTAGAGATGTAAACGTGGGCAAGACAGGCAATGTTCCTGTCCTCTCAGAGTTTGCAATTTAATCACTAACAAGGAAACAATTACCTGATAGTGTTGCTTTTAACCTTTTTTTTTTTTCCATTATGTTGCATTATGACAGAGGTCACTAAACTTTGTTGGTTATGTTCTGCCTTTAAAACTAATTATCCACAGTATGGCATATGATAATAGTGTGAGGAAGAACTCTTCGTTAAAAAATATAAAAATTCTACATAGGGTGAACTCCATGTGGCTGGTAATTAAGAAGGAGGATTATATTTTGAATTATAAAAAGGTAATATCATTGTATTCTAGAAGCAGTCTTTGTGTGTGTGTGTGTGTGTGTGTGTAAAGTGAGAGACAAAACTTTTAAAAAGCAAATAACCCATAGGATTGATAAGGACCTAGTTACCTTATCCTGTGACAGGGAGTGTGCTAAAGTTTCTTTCAAAAGTTGTTTCCGTTTTTTAACATACAAAGCTTCTGCGCAAAGGAATAAGCAGTTTCACCATACATTTTTTAAGAAAAATGCTTTCCAATTTAATGTTTCTCCTCTTTAAATTAATCATTTGGCTTGTAATCAGAAAGGAAGCATATGAAAGAATGTTTACTGAAAGATGGATAGTTAAACTGGAAATTAAAACTTTATTTCTGAGGGTCACACAGGGAAGATGCTTTGCAATCTTGGAGAAATCCCAATCGGCCTTTGCTCAAAATGGCACTCTTCTCCCAATGTCTCAAAAGATATTAAGCCTCTCATAGAAGGGGGGTTTTGTTGCCCCCCGCAAAGGCTTCTTATGATTGCAGGATGATCTACTTAAGAACTGCGCACTTTCTCATGGAGGACACATTTTGGCACTCCCTTGTAATTACCTTCATTTACATAACTGGCACCTAACATGCCACTCAGCAGAGTGGAACAATAAGCCCTGCTTGCTCTGATCATCTTTATGTTGAAGTTAAGCCATTACACTGAATCCTGAGACATGCTATTGTGAAGTCCCCTGGCATTTCCACTGCTATCATTCGTCTGTTGTTATAGGAGAATGTTCACTGCCAGAATCCTCTGGCAGAAACTCAATTTCTGAGTCCAATACTAATTCATTACAAAGTCTGCAACAGCTGGGACACTGGTATACACAAATGAGGCATTCTGAAATTTGAGGACAAATCCAAAATACACACTCAGGACCTTCCTTGTGATTCCACAGCCATGGAAATAGCTGTTAAAAAAAAAAAAAAAAAAAGAGGATCCTGTCAACATCTCACCCTGCCAACAACAAATTAGACCCTTGCGATTTGAGCCTCTATGGTAGTCCCACCTCCCTGCTCTTCTTTTATTAAGAACTGTTTTAAAGGTCTCAGCTTTGTCATGTTTAACGCGCCTTGGAAACATGCGGCTGAGACATGCAACGTGGAGGATACTGGAAAGGACACCTTGAGCACACCTATCCAAAGGACAGCCACCATTCTGTGAAATAAAAAGGTGCTCCAAAGGTGACTTGGATAATAGGCACCGGGGAAGAACCGTGGGTAGAGCAGAAGCACAGAACAAAGTGGCAAGGGTGACAGTGATTGGAAACAGTAACAAAGAGCAAGGATATCTTAAGATTCTTTTGTTTTTAATGGCTATTTAAGAATGATATCAAGTAACTAATGAAGTGATAAATGCTACCAAAATTTTCACTTCCTCACAATTTAATAGACTCTTTTGGTTAAAATGATGGTCCTGTTATATGCAACTCTTAGAAAGCTACCTTTATGAGACTGTGGTATGTGTATAACATTTCACGGCCATGCATCGTTTCTGCTAAGTTAGTCAATTTCTATTTAAGAAAAAGATGTAAAAATAATTCATATCCAAGGAAAATGAAGACATTTAAATTTCACAAATTTCACTGAATATTATCTAATATATAGTTAATTTACAAATATTATGTGAAGCATTAATCCTTTGTATAAAAATTGAAATGATTATACTTCAAAATACATATTTAAATTTATTTTGTAATTCTATATACACTAGTATGAAAAAGAAAAAAACAATACATACAGACATATAAATATAATAGAGGTTCTTTCCATGGGTTGCCTGGAAGTGTTTTTAAAGTCCAGTAAGATGATAAAATTTATACGCAAGTGTGGCCACAATGCCACAAATATTTTCACATATTAGAAATAAATCCTAGCAATTTGAGCCTTATTTTGCTTTAAAATAGGAAATCATTTGTCATTTGCTATATGTCCTTTGTTGACGATCTACAAGAAAAGGTAATTTAACACTGAATATTTCCAATGAACATTTGAACAAGAAAACTCTATTAGATCAGATTCTAAAATTTAGGACTTTTTAGCTGAAATTTACCATCAGAAGAAATGGTTTGCTCTGCAGATTTATATTTAAACTGGACTTCAGAAAGAATGAGAAAAATACTGAAAAACAAACCCTTCATACAAAAATTTTGTTATGAAAACTGCAAATCATGCTAAATTCTCATTTCAATTCACTAAGGACATCTACTATAATGGTTCCCTCCCCAGTTGGTCATCAGCATCACACAGGAGGCTATTTTATAAAGAGAAATTCTTGGGCTCCACTCCCAAAGATTCTCATTTAATTAGATTTGAGGTGGGATCTGAGAATGTCAATTTTTTAAAAGCTCCCTAAGTGATTCTGATGACTAGCCGAGTCTGAGGACTACTGCTCTACCAGGTAAAATTTTGATAACCTTAGTAATTGTAGTCATGTTTATTACTATTACTACTATTATTATTCATTATAATGATATCATAATGCATTATACAAGGCATGGGAAATGAGAAGACATCCCCTGACCATAGCTTGGTTCCATTGTCACTATATTTTACTCATTACTGACAGTACTATGGCAGAATCAAACATTTTAAATCTAAAAAAAAAAAAAAGACTTGGAAAATGTTTCATTAAATTCCTTCATGCCGTACTATGGAAGCAGGCCTAGAGAAGTTAAGGAATTTACCAAAGTCACAAAGTTTTTGAATAGTATCAGACTCCAAGCATTCCAGGTTTTTCTTTTATTTTTCTCGGTATACCACCAATTTCAAAGGTGTACATATAAAAATAAAGACTTTTATTTTTCTTAAAAGATTTTAATTATTTATTTGACAGAGAGAGAGAGAGACAGCAAGAGAGGGAACACAAGCAGGGGGAATGGGAGAGGGAGAAGCTGGCCCCCCACCTAGCAGGAAGCCCAATGCAGGACTCGATCCCAGGACCCTGGGATCATGACCTGAGCCAAAGGCAGACGCCTAACGACTGAGCCACCCAAGACTTTTAAATAATTCAGATTATCCTATACTCCCTTTAGTTCCCAGCAGATGACATTCCCTTCTTCAAAATCCTATTTCTTATCCACTCCACCCTCCCTGGAGAACCCTATCAGAAACCACTGGGAAAGCCTTTGGCCTGCTCTCCTCATTCATGCTTTGAGAAACTTCTCCCTGTGCTTCCATGGGAATTGTTGCATGGAGCCACTTCTATCTGACTCCCCATTGTCAGGTCCAGAGGGCATCAGAGATCTGGACTCAAGCAAAAGGATTCAGACTCTATTAGTATTATTTTAGTTACATTATGGTTAAAAAAGCTTTTGAGAGTTGGCGTGGGATCATATACAACATTGTTTCTATGGGAACAGGAATTCCTGCTTCTAAACAACAGGCTCAGAAATGGCTGTGTACAACAAAACCTATTAGTAAGTTGGGGACAGCCTGTTAGCGCATCTTAGTTAATGAAAGCATTCATAAACACGCCTCTCCCATATTAAGGCCTGTGCCTTTCTGTTCACTCTGAAAAGGTCTTGCAATAATGCAAAAGCCCATAAACAGGCACCAGAACATGGTTTTAAACAAGTACGAAGCCAATGAATCATACTGAAAAAAAACCAAGAATACCCAAATTCAAACAAAATCTTAAACTCTTAAGTTATAGCATAACAATCTCTAGCCAATAAATTAATAAAAAATACAATTAGCATTTAACTGTAATTTATTCTGCTAGTTTACCATTTATATTTTGTTGTATTTAAAGGTTTTTTTTTTTTTTTGGTAGGGAGAGAAAGTAGTATTTTATGCTATACTACTGAAAATTACTAACAGGACTAATTATAAAAAATACAACATACGCAAAGCAAATGATTATGCACCATAAAACTTTAGCAATTAGTCATAACCTCAGATTTATAGAAAAGGATAGTTTACTTTCATGAGAAAATAATGTAAGCAAAAGTTATTTGGAAACACCACAGTGGAATAT
This sequence comes from Eumetopias jubatus, assembly GCF_037043125.1. Taxonomy (NCBI): domain Eukaryota; kingdom Metazoa; phylum Chordata; class Mammalia; order Carnivora; family Otariidae; genus Eumetopias; species Eumetopias jubatus. The sequence continues at coordinate 73,562,211 of NW_028274820.1, read as the reverse complement.
TCTTCTTTAAAGTTACTAATGAATTATGAATTTAATGTACTATTAGTAAGAACAAATTTTTATTTTGTAGCATAACTGTCTAGGCATCAACCCCTGAAGTTTAACTTCTCCTCTACTTCATTCCAGTACATGTCCTAAGGCAAGTTGTCTGATAAATTCTCCTCTAAAGATCTGGCTGGTCTTTGGTTCTCCACTGAATTTATTCCTTCCTCCTCCCCTCCCCCCCCCCCCACATACTCATTGATGCAAAAGCTTTCTGTTGCAGGATTCTTTCTTTGATTCATATCTTTTTTCATTGCACCAGCACACAACCAGTTTGTATCAAGAGACATAGAGAAATGTCAGTATATATTTTTTTAAAGTGCCCTTTATTCTATCTTTATATCCATTTGGTTCAAAAGATTATACATTTGTCTATGGAAAGTCTTAACTTGAGGAAAGGTTTGAAATTAGAAAATCAACCTTGTAAGTTATGGATATGCAAAATGAACACTTTCACAGAGGCAAAAATTAAGTCTGAATTATATCTTGTTCCTATCTTCTTCTTATCATCCTATTTTCATTTGCCATCAGTTCTAGCCCATTTCCTCTGCTTTTCTTTACCAAGCTTTAAACACTAAATAATTGGCATAGCCATACAGAGACTACCTAGATGGAACAGATATTGGCCTTCATGAATCTAGTTATGAAAACAGAGTAACATATCGATGATAAAAAATGAATACCCAGTGTCTTCACCAGTAACCAGTATCGTTTAATTGCTTCGAGCTGAAAATTTTGGTTCATCTCATTCAGCAGCTCTTGTCAGAACACTTTTTCTTTTTTAAGGATTTTATTTATTTATTTATTTATTTATTTATTTATTTATTTATTTAAAGAGAGTGAAAGAGAGAGTGTGTGTGGGCACAGAGGGGAGGGGTAAGGGGAAAGGGACAAGCAGACTGTGCTTAGCAGGAAGCCTGATACACGGCTCTATCCCAGGACTCTGAGATTATGACCTGAGCCAAAATTAAGAGTTGGATGCTCAACCAACTGAGCTACCCAGGCACCCCTCACTAGAATGCTTTAAATGTGGAAGTTTCAAGTAGGACATAGAAACAAGAATCTCACTTCTTATAAGCCGTGAAGATGATGTGGACAAAAATGAGATGTGAATTTCTCTTCCTCTGCTCATCTCACGGATGTCAGTGTTTTCCAGTTCTCATCCATCTTTCCTTTTCTTATCACTCTATCCACTCACTGCTACTTCTCAGCTTTATTTGCATGTCTACTATGTCCTAAAAATCTTGAAGTGCTTAAGTCTGTGGATGTCTTCTCTTCTTCCCTTCCCTTTGATTCCCATCTTTCTCTTCTCTCATTCATCAAGTGCCCTTACTCAGATTCATGATTCTAAATACCATCTGTATGCTGACAACTCATAGATGTAGATCTCCAGTCCCTGTGTCTTCCATGAACTCAATGTACATGTTTATTTGCCTTGATCATAACACTAGCCTCTGAAATAAGCATACGAAGTTCAACAATTCATCAACTGTTACATACATCAACAAGTATCCCCCCGAAAAAACTACCCCAACACAAAAAACAAATCAAAGCCAGATCAACCAACCAACCAACAAACAAAAAACTCTTGTTCTTTCTCATTTCAACAATTTGGAGAAATCCTAAATGTTGCAATCATCCTTAATTCTTCTTTATCATCCACCATATCAATCCATCAGCAAAATCTTTGGAATGCATCCAGACTTTGCAACCAGTCTAGTGCAAGCGCCTGTCATTTCTTTCCCGCTCTATCTGGTTCCTCTATTTTCTCTTTAACCCTTTCCATGTAATTTGCACATGGCAGCCAAGGCTGTTTCTCTAGCCTTATAAAATTAAAACTTGATTATATCATTCTCTACTAAAAAGCTCTTTAATGGCTCACATTTCTAAAACAGGATTAAAGGGTTAAAAGTGGGGGTGGGGTGGGGTCTTCTTACAGCTCCATATCTCCCTAATTATTATCCTTAAGGAGACTGCTTGGGTTCTAGAAGCCTTTCTTTCTGCACAGATATGCTATGTGACAACTAATCCAAAGCACTTAAAGGTTGCATACTATCATATGGCTAGAACATAAGTTCTATGAAGGTAAGTGAGGTTCATGTTAGCTTAATTCATCCATGTATCCTCAGTTTGTAGCTCACTGTACCTCACAGGTGCTAACAAAGAGTGGCTAAATGAATGGCTGACTCTACACTTTTGGACTAGATGATCCCTCTGTCAGGAAAATCACTATTTCTTCTTGCCCTTCCTTCCTTTTACAGATTTGTCAAACCCCTACTCAACTTTCAGTATAAAGCTTGAATCTCACTTTGTTTGCAAAGTTTTCTGGCCTTGCCAAGCAGAAAGAAGTTCTGCCTTGTTACTCCATAGTCCATCCACTATCATATCTAAAACACTTTAATTATTTAACAAAAAATGTCCTTTCTTTTTAATTAATAATTTAATAAAATGTGTGTGTGTGTGTGTGTGTGTGTGTGTGTGTGCGCGCGTGTGCGCGCCAAGGGTGAGAAATATGCCCCATTTAATCTTTAAAAAATAACTCTGACTGTTTATTCACAACAGTTCCTGACACATAGCAGGTACCTCCTGCTTTGTTAGATGAATACTAAATGTTAACCTTTGCTCTTAGGAGAAATGAATTAAGTTATAGCCATTTCTGGGACAGAGCCATCTAGTTGTGTACTCAACATACATTGCCTCCTTCTTCCTTACTAACAGAAACATGATTTAATTAGAGATGGAAATGTGTCTTGGGGAAAACTATGTTACTCTGTCTTCTGTAAAGTTAGGGATGTCTATGGGACACAGTTCTACTAGAGGAGACATTAGCAAAAGTCTGCAGTGGACTGAATAAACACCTCTGTTGTCCTGTTATAGGCATTCTTTTGCCCTTTGTTGTACCCCCTCTCCCTACATATTTGGGACACAGTCCTTGCTATCTTGTCACTATAAGGAACAGGCCAAGAGTATTATTTCAGCTGTGACATCTTTTAGACATTGAGTCAATGCTTGCAAATGATAACCTCTAGACTTCTTTGTTTTATATAAAAATTAATTCCCTCATTTTTTTATGTCTTAGTTTTTAACATCTCTTTTACTTGTGTTGGACTACAACTCTGAACTGATAAGAACATCTGGAAAATGAACAGTAGAGCATTATTCTTGAGATGAGGAATACATTCAGAGTTCTGAGATCAGTTCAACTTTAACTTTTGGTCAAAGTATTATCACTCTATGTACACAATGGTAAAATTGTATCCTATACCACCTCACACCAGTCAAAATGGCTAAAATTAACAAGTCAGGAAATGACAGATGTTGGAGAGGATACGGAAAAAGGGGAACCCTCTTATGCTGTTGATGGGAATGCAAGCTGGTGCAGCCACTCTGAAAAACAGTAGAGAGGTTCCTCAAAAAGTTGAAAATAGAGCTACCCTATGACCCAGCAATTGCACTACTGGGTATTTACCCCAAAGATACAAATGTAGTGATTCAAAGGGGCACATTCACCCCAATGTTTATAGCAGCAATGTCCACAATAGCCAAACTATGGAAAGAGCCTAGATGTTCATCAACAGATGAATGGATAAAGAAGATGTGGTATATTGGGGCGCCTGGGTGGCTCAGTTGTTAAGCATCTGCCTTTGGCTCAGGTCATGGTCCCAGGGTCCTGAGATCGAGCCCTGCCTCCCTGGCGGGAAGACTGCTTCTCCCTCTCCCACTCCCTCTGCTTGTGTTCCTGCTCTTGCTGTCTTTCTCTCTGTCAAATAAATAAATAAAATCTTAAAAAAAAAAACAACCTAAAGAAGATGTGGTATATATACACAATGGTATATTATGCAGCCATCAAAAAAACAAAATCTTGCCATTCACAACGATGTGGATGGAACTAGAGGGTATTATGCTAAGTGAAATAAGTCAATCAGAGAAAGATAAGTATCATATGATTTCACTGATACGAAGAATTTGAGAAACAAGAAGAGGATCATAGGGGAAGGGAGGGAAAAATGAAACAAGACGAAACCAGACAGGAAGACAAACCATAAGAGACTCTCAATCTCAGGAAACAAACTGAGGGTTGCTGGAGTGGAGGGGGTGGGAGGGATGGGGTGGCTGGGTGATGGACCCTGGGGAGGGGATGTACTATGGTGAGTGCTGTGAATTGTGAGACTGATGAATCACAGACCTGTACCCCTGAAACAAATAATACACTATTGTTAATAACAAAAAATAATAAAATAAAATAAAATACATCGCAATTATGAATAAAAGAATCATCACTGTTGAATATTACTCGGAAAAACTCCACTTCTACTTACTAAGAGAGTTTTAAGAAGAAATTAATAGATTTTTTAGACCTCTAGAAAGAAAAGCATCAGTTTGGAGTTTTACTAAATTTTCTATTTTCCCTAATTTCCAATTTGCCAAATATCAGGCTCCTTAGTTATTGATACAAAAGTTCGGTTTATTTTTTTCTCTTTGAAGGCAGGCAATAAGAATCTCATGTCACAATAATATATTATTTTTCAAGAAGCTGATAGTGTTCCACATCTTCAAGTTTTTTTTTTTTTAATTTTCAGAGATGGGTAGTAAATATAAATGGTTAGGCATGATATTATAAAATTTATTTTTATTATTGAATAACACTTCTTTTCACAGTTTAAAGGCGTAACAACAATAACAACAACAATAAAAACAATCATAAGATTCCTTGCATAAGATACCTTGAGTACATACTCACACAACAACCACACACACCAGCCCATAATGAACTTAGCTTATGGATTACATATCTTTGTAACATTTCAAGAATTCCTAGTGAGTGTTAATCATTGAGCACCACACCACTACAAAATCTGGCCAGTCATGGAACCCTGAGAACTTTGAACTCATATAATATTTGAAAGAATATTATAGATACTTAACTAGGTTGCAATAAACACAAAATATTGTATATAATATTTAATACTTAACTGGCATGGAAATATATGACAGGTCTGTCAATATTCTCCCAACCTTTCCCTTTATCCATAACAGACATAACTCATCCATAGTAGCTGCTGAAGAGAGATGAAACCTTAGGCTCCTTATGAACACAGAAAATTGTAGGTGCATATCTGCAGGTGCATATAAGATAATATCTCTTGCCATCTATGCCATAGTAAAACTGGTAGAAATGCAGACCCCAAAAAGAAGTTGTAACAGGTTGGTAAAAGCATTTTGGTTTGGTTTTGAAACCATCTAGATAGCATAGAAATTTTTGTTGTGTTTTGAGAGCAATTATTCTAACTTCATCTATTCTTGAATCTCCAAATACTGCTAAAATAATTTATAAAAACTGATGCATAAATATGTATATAAATTAAACCTCTCTGCACTAAAATAATTGAAAGGAATGAGTGCAAAGAATCACAGAAAATAATGAAAAGCCTGACATTTTAAAGGTAATTCTACTTCATTAATTTCAAGCACATATAGCAACTTGAGCACTTAAGCTAAGTGTTGCCAAGTAGAAATCCTGCTGACCTGCCTTAATTAACAGAAAAGAATAATTTGTAATTAGCACATTATTTATGAGAATGAGTGCTCCTACATGAGTTTAAGTGTTTGAAAACAATTTGATTCCTTAAATCCTTCCCCCCTATAATCTTGATATAATCAGTAACTTGTTTAATTAATCTAACATTTATTATATAAATTAGTGAGACGTTATTTCAAAAAGTGAGAAAGACAACAAAGGAGGATAGAGAAAGAGCTATATTTGAGGACATGTGGATATGGAAACCTAATGGCATGTTCTGAATTGATAAGTAACCGACTAATAGTTAAAATAGTTTATCATTAAAAGCAGTCAAATTAATTGTCTAGTCTAGAGATGTACTTTGAGTTCAGGTTGTTCTCATGAAAAAAAAAAAAAAACTCTGATGTCAAAGCTGAGTGAGGTCCTAAAGGTTTTTTTTTTTTTTTTTAATCCAATACCAAATGCTTTTAAACAAGTCATTTAATCTCTGTCTACCTGATAGGGAAAAGAGGGGGTCACAAAGAGGTTATGATTATGTCCACATGATTCCAAACATCTGGATGAAACCTGAAAAATGTATCTATATATTGTGTATATGGAAAACGGCTGTCTATTTGCATAATTTGTTTAGTTTTCATCCAGATGCTTAGCATGTTGACACAACCTTCTTCTCTGTGTGACTCTTTTTCTCTTTTGGGTGAACGGTGATGCAGCCTCTTCTCAAATATTTTAATAGACAAACCCTAAGTATGAAAGATGAAATGTGTTACAAACATTTCATATAATTTCTGTGGATTCTGCTTTAAAAGTAAGTGGAATATAGTGGAACTATTTATAATATTGACATAGAGGGACAGAAATAACTCTCATTATCGGCTTATTGTGGTACGTCAAGCTTTCACTTTACAAACGTTGCTGAGGGGAAAATCTGCATAAATATAGGTGAAAAGGCAGATATTATCATCATGGTTCAACATTCTTTTGAGAAATTTAAATGAAAGAAACTGACAATATTGTCAAGGTAAGTAGGACAAATGGAGAGAAAGAGTAATTAAAGACTCCGAATAATTGCTTAAAATAATCAATATAGTACCTAATGTAAGAGTATAGATTATGAGATTAAGAAAAGTAAATTGGAAAAATATAGAAACTGAATTGACTTTACAGATTACAGTAAGAAAAGAACCCTGTGGCTTTTAAATTACCTACTGAATGGAAAATTATCAAAATACACACTTGCAAGAACTACATTAACACTTTCAAAATCCTTTCCCAACATTTTATTTTCATGTACTCCCTAGCCATCACATTTGGGACTTAGATTTCTATAAATTGTATTGAATCTAAATTTGTCTTTATCCTTGGTTAGGGATAGACATATGGTCTTTTTTTAATGGATACCATTATTCATGCCCACAAATCCATAAAAAACATATTTTATTTGTATTTGCCCACCAGACAGAGAAGTAGCAATATTTTATCAAGGAACAAACAGGGAACAGAAAAGAGCAAAGTCATTTCTTAATGAAGCTCAGCCAGAGGAATAAAATAATGTTAAAGTTTATATTGAAGCCAGATTGAAGAAATAAGTAAACAACTTTCATCAGTAGTAAAAGTGAATTAATTTAACTTACTTTAACTTAAAAGAAAAAGTTCACAAAATAAATTATATTAAAATTCACACTAAATATAAAATTAGATGTAATAAAAGTATCCTTGATATTGCTAGAGACTAATGTCCAAAAATAGGCTATTTTTAACATTTTTACATCTAGATATTTACGAAAAAGATCACATCCATATCCCAAAATCAGGATCACTGATCTTGGCCTCATATCATTAATGTGGTTTATCCACTGTCATCCTTAGAGAGCACTGGTCTATTCTGAATATTTGGGTTTGCACAAATTTTCAGTGACAGTACAATACACATATAAGAAAACCTCTCAGATACATAGATGTTTCTGAGTTAACTTATTTTAGAAAATTAAATGAACGTGCTATTTTGTCATGTCAAATTTGCTGCCACTTGAACATTTACACTTAAAAAAATACCAAAAAATGCATAAAATTAACAGACTGACTCGGGATATATTTTGCTTTGAGTAGAAACTGATCCAATAAACTTCACAGGAAGAATAAAGTAAAGTAAAACCAAAAAAGCACAATGGTCTTTCTGTGTGCTACTTTCGCGTGTGCCATGCCTGAGCAGAGGAAAAGAGTTTCACTCCTGTTGTTTATTGATTTTCTAGATTAAGAATCCCAGTGAGAGAATTGTAACAGACAACCATAAAATTATTTTTGGTGTGCTTATTTGCCTTTCCCTTGCATCTATTTGGCCTGTGCCTGTAGACAATTATGCGTTCTAGCCTAGACTCAGGTGCTAATAATGAAGGACAAATAGAATCATATGTGTAAACTTCCCCTTCTGATGAAAATTTATATTAACTTTCTGCCACTGTAAACAGAACTGCATAGCTCAGCGTCCCTGATGAATTGGTGATGAATTCAGTCATTTATATCCCAGGAATCTGTGCATTTATGGGAAAAGATGAAAACCGTCTGTATTGTGTAACCTTGCACTTTTTGAGTAAGAAAAAGAAAACACCAGCCTGTTTAGTTCATCACTTAAAGTGTGTAAATTTCAGCTCAAATACCAGATTTCTGCATGACTCTGTCAGTCTCCACTTTGGGGATCTGTGCCAATATAAACAAGCCAAACAGTGAAGAGTGCCATGTTATCGCTACAACTGTGAACTTATACACTTTCAGCCTTCCATAAAAATTGTTATGAATATCTTTACAATACAACAGAATCTTTGTTATATACTGAAGCTGGACAGTTTGACAGTTTGGCAGCTCTGTTGGAGAACAAAGTAATTTGGGAAAGATAAGAACCTAGCCAGTCTTTTTTTTTTTTTGACTAAAAACATTCCATCCTATTTTAAAAGCTGTACTTCTGAAACACTGTCAGCTTTCTTTTTTAAGCAAACTTTTCAAAGATAAGCTAGATTAGTAAATACAAAAATATGGAATATTGATTAAGGAACAGTTTTTTTTTTAAACATAAGGCTTAATATATAGCAAAAATATACCTCAAGCATATTTTATGATTAAAAATCATAATCTACACATGAAGAAGGTTTTTTTTAAAAGTACTTTTGGTTTTGTCTTCTTAATATAAACATTTAGATGAATATTGTTTTAAAGTCCCACAATTTAGAAGTATACTGATGGCCTGGAAAATAAAATAAAACAAAACAAAAACCACAAGGCACAGATTTTGTTCCCAAAGAGTCCATTAGACATGTGGGAAATCCATGTTAAAGGCAAAAAATGGCTATTAACCCTTCTCTACATGTAGATTTCTTTCATTCTAAGACTGTTTGATAAATGTGTATTATGATGTCGATTAAGATATTTTCTCAAAATCTTGCCATACCCATATATATTTCAAGAAACTTAAAAGGTCCATTTAAAAATGACTATAAAAATGATTATAAATTTCACTGGTGAGAAAAGCAGAAATTGTGCATTACTACAATACTGGAAAATATAGCTGAGATAAAGCACCTTTTATTTTTACTCCAAACTTAAAATAAAACTGGATATATGATTTGTATCTGAAAAGAAAATGCCTTTCAAGTCCATGTATCATGGTTACAAGATTGCACACCTTTTCATGATACACTTTATCTCAAAGTTGTCTGTGGCTGTTCCTACCACTCTGTGTGCATGACCTTTTAGTAAGCTGAAGAAGATACAGTTATCTTCTTTTCTGACATGCAACATCTATCAATCAACATGTTTTCATGTAATTTATTCAAGGCAAATAGCAGCTCCTAAGGCTAGTGAACCGCGGCACCATCCCAGTGATTTTGATTAAGAAATGATGTGCACGGCTTAGGTGAGAAATGGAAAATGCAGAGAAGTATTGATAAAGATGTATCAAAAACAATAAAATGGAACCAAAGGACAACATGAATATTTGAAAAAATATATAGGCTCAGCATAACTCATCTTGATAACCTTGCTCAAAATCTACTCTAATAAATTGGGGGGGGTGTATCATTTGATGAACTTCCAATGATACCGATTTAGTTTACCTTTAGTATCTGAGGCAACGCATCTGTAGTTGTGTTGGGTTAATCCAGGTTTTTGTCATTGAATCAAGAATGTAAATTAAGATAAAATGATTCTTTTTCAATTTCATGCTGAAGTAGCTCAAGTTAGTGAATGTAATTTCTCCTAACAAGAAAAATTTATCACTGTGCAGCTCACTCAGTTACCTCTGTCGTGAGCTGCGATATGCATTTATGGAACGGAATGGATAAAAAGATTGGTAAATGTGGTAAGAAAAACAGGCTGCGCTTCCAGAGAAGATAGGCACAATTAAATGACTTTTAAAAAATTCCTCATCTTTATTCCTGCTTATAGCATCTCTTCCATAATTGCACTATCACACATTACAATTATTTTAATGTGAAGAAGTGTTTTTTGTCTGTCTTCTCTAAGGTAGCAAAAATTCTACCACGAGGTGTAAAAAGCCTTGTGTTCCAGTCCTGGTTCTACCACTAAATAGCTGTATTACTTTGGGCAAATAGTTTTTTTTTTTTAATATTTTATTTATTTATTTGACAGAGAGAGACACAGTGAGAGAGGGAACACAAGCAGGGGGAGTGGGAGAGGGAGAAGCAGGCTTCCCGTGGAGCAGGGAGCCTGATGCGGGGCTTGATCTCTGGGACCCTGGGACCAGGACCTGAGCCGAAGGCAGACGTTTAATGACTGAGCCACCCGGGTGCCCCTGGGTAAACAGCTTTTGAGGCCTTAACTTCTTAACCTAATCTCTCAAATCTCTGTACCTTTAAAGGTCTGACATAAATAAAGAACACATAACATAAAGGGATATATTACACATGTTATATGCACACATATATATGTACATGTATATATACATAAATACACCTACATATTATATTTATAGCGTAAACGTATAACTTTAAATTGTGGTGAAGATTTCGGGCCTCATAAGACCATAGAAAGTACTTAGACATCTGAGTTAAGTGAGTCAAATTCTCATCTTGGTTCTACCATTATTAGCTAGCTTCTGTGGCCATTGGCAAATCCCTGAACTACTCGAAGCTTCAGTTTCTTATTTTGACTAGAGTATCTCTACCAACTCTATCCATTCTTGATTCCACTATCTTCATTAAGAACTGTGGATATCCTTTTTGAACACTTCTAGTTTTTGGTAAAATCTTGTGCAGTTCAGCATTTTCTATGTGCACATAATTTTTAATATTATCTGATATTAATTAGATTGCTATCTATCAAGATCACTTCTGGCTTAGGATTATTTGTTAGTTATTTAAACAATCTTTCAACTTGTCAAAAGGGACTTAGCTATTACATTGCATAAAATAAGAAGGTAAGTTGAAAGCTAAAAAAGAAAAAAAAAAGACAAGGGAAAAAACGTTTTGAAATATAAGACCAAATGGGCACATCATTAATTGTGATATATTTGCTAGAGGTCAGCCACAGATTTAATGCTAAGATTTCTAAAACTCATATGAAGAGAGAATCATAATCAAATTACAAGGTTCATTGTGTAAAATGAAAGGAAATCAGTTGCTCATAATCACAACTGTTCCTAACAGTGAAATTTGAGTTACATTTTCTCCCCATGGGATCTTAGGTAGCAAACACTGGAGAAGGTACTGAACAACATTCCCTACAACATTCCTAGATTACGTAAAATAGCAAACTGAATTGTTTAAATTATAATATCCCTAAAAAAATTATAATGCTCCTCAATATAGGCTGCTGGTATTAAGCCATTTTATAGGGAGACTATATGATGGTGGTATAGCTATGAGGCTATCAGCAAGTCTACTTAATCAGGTTAGATTTTAGAGGATATAAAGGAATGGATGCAGTGTGTATCCTGCATGCAGTCCTCCACAATTACATTCAAACAAGCTTCTGATAGATATTGAACCACAGTGAGCTGAACCTTATGACTCTTCCTAAGTACTAATAGTACATTTCTTTTAGGCCAGTGGTTCTCAGACTTGAGCCTGCATCAGAATTATCTGTAGAGTAATTGCTGAGCTCCACCTCCAGAGTTTCTGATTCAGTAGGTCTCAGGAGGGGCTTGGGAATTTGCACATGTTATAAATTCCCAGGTCATGTTGTTGCATCTGGTCTAGAACTCACACTTTGAGAACTGTTCTTCTGGGTCATCAGATAAGTATGGCTCCATGGACTTTAACAAACAACCTGAGTGTAAGAGACAACATCTTCCTGAGGAAAGAGAGATGCCCAACAAGGACAGTGAAAATGAAACAAAGCCACCCACCCAAGAAAAGATCATCCTGACATATGCTCCAAGATAAATTATTTGCCAAGTACACCTATAAAATTAAATGAGATGATGCTGAAAAACATATACTTTCTAACTAGTTGAAAATGTGGAATATTTACTAAAACGTGTCCTTTGGTATAAGAATAACTTATTTCTGATATTAATTAGATTGCTATCTATCAAGATCACTTCTGGCTTAGGATAATTAATACCATGCCATGTTATATAAATAGGCTATTAATATTCTGCTCCTAGTTACTGACCTTGTATGGTCCTTTAGAGTTAATAATTTTCCACTGCTATTTTCCACCGCTTGTATTGCACTTAACCAGACTATATTTTAATCATTTTTTCCACATGTATATATTTAACTTATTATATTTCTACCTTCAGGAGCAAGGACTACATATTTTTTTGTGACTACAGTGCCTAGAATTGGTAGTCAATAAATATTTATTGAAATGATCTAGACGAGATGAGCAAATGTTTTGAAATGGATTAAGTCCAAATCATTGTGGAGTTCATCGAAGGATAGAAACCAAACACGGTAAATGATACCTCTGCACTTCTTGATGACTATTTTAAAATTTATAAACATAAGTTATATTTGCAGCCTTTTTCCCCATTAGTAAAAGCAAAACTAAGTAGAGCCAAGTTCAAGAAAGAAAACCTCTATAATAATTAAACAATGGATTCTGTGAGGCAGTAATTAATATTTATAGCCAATAATTTTATAAAGTAAACCATTTCAACAGTCTTGCATTGATAACAGAAGATGTTATAGGGAATATAGCCCTGGACTTGAAGACATGCAGACCAAGGTCAAGTCAATCTGTAGTCATCCAATCTCTGTGGGCCTTTATTGTACAGTGTTGAACTTTTAAAATCTCCATTTCATTATCTATAAGTGGAAATAATAATATTGTGTCCTCCTCTTATTTCAAAAGATCTTTTGGAAAAATAATACGAGATGAGGAACATAAATGTCACTTGAACACTATAAAATTGTTCCATTATTTTTAGAGAATAACACAATTTAAAGCAGGTGGTCTTGAGTAAAATATATTCATTCCTCTCTGTCCGTACTAGCTAATCATCTAACTACAATTAAAAAAACCCACTGTCGTGTATTTTCTTAAATATAAGTAATTATTCTAAAATTAAAAAAAATAACTTGTTCTAGTCTTACAATAAAAGGCAAACACAATAGGAAAAAAGGAAGCTCTTATTGAGCACACAAATAATTTCACAACACTTAAATTCTGCTACTATGAGGATGTAACTACTCTAAATTTACATAATCGTCAACAGATATTTCTTTTGTACATTCTGAAATTTACTTGTCATCTTTGAACTCATAGTCTGGATAAACCAGTTACTTTCTTTGCTCCACCAGATTCTACTAGATTATAAGCTTCTTGAAGTCAACATTATTACACTATTTTACACAATTTTTTATCAACCATGGGACATACATGTGTAAACTTGAGTGTAATTAAAAAAACAAATAAACAAATACTTAATAAAGCTACCAAGCTAGACTGGGTATTGCTGGACATTTAAAGAGTTTTAAACATAGCTTGAATTCTTCAGGAAATTTAAATTTTAGGTTGATTCATTCTATATACATACCTGAAGAGTTAAATAGCAATATTATATATACATTACAGTGCAAGAAGCAGGGGGGTGGGTTTCAGATGATTTAATAATATATTTCTTCTAGCTTTATTAACTTCAGGTGCTCCAATGAGCATTCAATGCATTTTCTGAAGTTGTAGGTAGGAATGAACCAGTTTAACGTATGATAAATTATGTACTTCCTTGCATACTAGAACTCAGTTCTATACTTCTAAATTAACTAGTCATTTCTGATCATTTGGAAAAATCAATTTGTAGGAGGAAAGTTTCTAAAACATGAACTATTCTCTCTTTTTGCTATTTTACCTATAAAAATGTTACCCTCTGCTAATGAGACAGAAATAACAGTACAGTCGATGCATATATAATGCATCACACTGGCACATTATGTTTTTCAGACATTCATCCTTAAAAGTCTAACTTACTTAGATTTTAATTTCTTGTGTGTAATTTCTTAAAAAACTGGACAACATCAATTGAAGCAGGTGCAGTTGACACTCTCACAGCGGAATAAAGCTTAGTATTACGTTTGTAGCAGATGCTGCAACATTTATATTTCTTTCTGATAAACAAAAGTTAATATTTTTCTCTTTGACTATAAAAATATTTTAATATAATTCTTTTAATTTTTTAAAATAACAGTTATTGATAGGGGGAACAGTCATACCATAGGGGGATGACCCTAAGTAATATTTTTTAAAGTAAATCAATAAATGCTTATTTATTTTGGAAAATTGTTTCACCATTTTTGGTATCTCATCCTAGGCACATAATTTTAAGCTAAAGAAAGTGTCCTGCTGGAATAGCATGTAAGATTTGGTCTATACAAAGAGTTTCTAAATCAGCTCCGTGATGTTTAAGTAGCTGAAAAAAATATATTTTGGCTAAAATTCTATTTATCCAAAAAGCAAAAGACTACTTATAATCTAATAAATACAGCCTTCTCCTCAAGCCACAAATAACTGATTTCTCAGTTAAGTGAAAATAATCACTACATAGAAAATAAAAATGTATCAAAATTGCTGAAAGTTTGTGCTACTAAAAAGGAGATTTTGTTGGTCAAGAAAAATACAATTATAGCAGTAACATAATATTTGGAATTCTTTTTTTTCTTATTCTATGGAAATTTTATTTTTTTTTGTCTTCTTGAAATGTTGCAAATAGCTCTCTAACAAGTACAATATTTGGAATTCTATTGAAACTATTAAATATTAGTGGGAACAGTATTTTAATGAACAAAACGTATTTGGTATTTTTCGCAGGACCTTTTTGCAATGAGGTGTATCTTAGAACAACCTGGGCTTTAAAGGGCTGCAGGGAATATTGAGCCTCTGGACCCACATTCTGACCTGGAAACCACCAATACATTGTAGCGCATGTCAAGTTTTAACTTTGATCAAGGATTCATAAAAGCCCCAGGCTTGTTAGATTTTACAGTTCATATATGTGGTAATGGGTAAAGTAAAAAACTGAAAACTTTCATGCCCTCTCTGTAGGAGAGATGATGAAGACAGTTGTGGCTGATTGTGCCCGTGATGGTACTTTCACAAAGAACTGTCCATGAGACAGTGAAATTTACTGCACTGGCATAAAACCGTGCCACCTGTCATTATTAGAATGAGACAGTGAACATTTCAAAAATGAAAACAATGAAAACTAAAAAATAAATAAAATTGATAGGGCCTTCGTTTTATGGCACAGGTAAAAGACCAGCTAAACATCATTTCAGACATGACTTGTTTTAGAGGAACATTAGAAGCATGCTATCAAATTTTTACCAGTAGGCTGGTGCATACACATTTCAGTGGCACGAGTCTTTGTTAACTGAATATTACATCAGTTTCAATTTTTTTAAATATTCCAGAATTTGCAAAGCTATTAATTTCATATTAGTAGTGCTGACTAAGCAGCAAAGATATCTTCCATTGTGTTCTGCAATTTCTGATATTTGGTAAAGGGTGGATTTTTATTTTCATTTTCTTTCCAGTAATTACTAGTGGTCTGAGAAAACCTTATCCAAAGTACTTTAGTTTTCAGTGTATGTTCCATAGTTTTCTGAGATGCTGGCAAAGAATAAAAAAAGAAATGTCACCACAATATTATCATAGTCTGACTTGAAGCATCTAAAATTGTGGTGGGGGGCGCCTGGGTGGCTCAGTTGGTTAAGGGACTGCCTTCGGCTCAGGTCATGATCCCGGAGTCCCAGGATCGAGTCCCACATCCGGCTCCCTGCTCAGCAGGGAGTGGGCTTCTCCCTCTGACCCTACCCCCTCTTGGGCTCTCTTTCTCTTTCACTCTCTCTCCAATAAATAAATAAAATCTTTAAAAAAAATAAAAAATAAAAAAATAAAATTGTGGTGGTACTGAATTGCAACTTAGGGGTAATTTCAAGGCAATTTCTTTTCATATTATGTTATGAACACCTCTAAGTATACAATTCTTTGATTTTTTTTAATGGAATGTTGCTTTATATTCCTTTGGGCAAAATGCCACTTAAATTTGACTTAGTTACTGCAACCTCAAAATGATGCAAAAAACATGCATATATATTGACGGTTAAAAAAGTTAATAATAAAAATTTGCCTCCAATTCTCTCAAAATAATTCTCTGGTACTTGAGAATTATCAAAAATCCCAGTTCTGCCACTAGAGAAAGAACTGGGAACATCAGTAGAATTATAGACAAGTCTCTGTGAATCAAAGACAAATAATCTCTGATTCTACTGAATAATTTCTTCTCATGGTACCATCCCATCATCAAAGTCAACTTTTACAACCCCCATTACCTGACAGAAAGATTAAAAAAAAAAAAAAATGCTAAACTGCCCTACAGTCTCTCCACAGAAAACAAAAAGTGGAGAGGCACAAATCTATTTTTAAAGGTCACATTCTGTTCGCATACAACTTCTCTGTTTCCTGTGGTAAATCCATTTTTCTTCTTTAACTCTCTACTCTGACTCTACCAGGGAGGAAGAGTAGGAAGCCACACAGTAGAAGGGTGGGGTATCCTGGATAAGGAAACTATGGAGTTAGAGTCAAATAAATAAATAAGACAAATTTCACACTCTCCCCAGCTGACTCATATGCTTATGTAGTTAGATGTGAACAGACGATTTTAAAGCTGTAATCAAATACTTATTGTTTTATTTTCAAATGATTTTAAAGAAATAGCTGGGATTATAGTCTGTTTTCTGAAAAACAACTGCTTTAAACGGGTGTGGGTGTGAGTATGATCAACCCTCTATTATTTTGGGGGAAAAAATAAGATGGGGAGTAATTCCTTTTACCATCCAAAATTTAATCTTAATTGAAAGAAGATACTCTTTAAACATGTGGTGCTACAATAGCTATGTATGGCAGAGATATCTTTAAAACTTTAAAAGTTTTCAATGTCTAAAATCAAGATTGATTATCATTTAGAAAGTGCCTAAAATATCACTGACAAAATGATGTGAAACAGATATAGCATCTGTTTTTGCAGGTGGGGTAACCTAATAAAATCTTAGCACACAGTGGCTTTCAGTCTTTATTTTTTTCTATCAATCCTTCAAAAGTGTTCGTATTTCACAGTATTGTTTTCTTAAGCCTCCAGGTTTGTGAGATCATTCACAGGAAATATATTGGGCCTTCTAGAAGCTATTTAGTAATATAATTTCAGAAGTTATAAGGTGGTTGTTAAAGAGGTTCGATGAACCCAGAATTTAAATGCTAGGTAATTTAAGGAATCCTTGGTTTTTGAAATGCATCCTTTTAATGTCATTGAAAGTCAGACCACAGAAAGAGCTTAAACCTTAGTTCCCAAATTTATAATTTAATCAGTAAGTTGGGTGAAGGGTTTTGTTTGATTACTTTTTTTTTTTTTAACTTTTAAGATAGCCGTGACCATTTTTCTTGCTGACAAATGTGGCTTGTCAAGAGAGCAAAACAGCCTGAAGATTAATGCTTTGAGTCAAGTTAAAAGGTAAAATCTGTATGAGGTGTATACCTACTCCCAATCCTGTGGTCACACAATCTCTAAAAAAATGAGTTTTAAAAAGTTAAATTTGTACACAAGGAGAGCCATTCTATTTTAAATGTATTATTTTTTACTGGTTGAGTAGACCAGCAGAAAGTAGCTTATCTCAAGTGACAAGACAGATCCCTTACCTCCCTCAACTGACACTTTCAGCAAATACTAATTTACGTTTACATGGTTCAAATGTTTTGATTATTGGCTCTCCATTGCAATCTCTTGAGTCTAGCAGCTGTGCAGAAATTGCTATTGTTGTAGTACTATTGAGCCCATTTTGCAGATGAGGAAAACTGAGTTTTGGGGCGTTCAGGGTTAGGGGTAAGATTATATGCTCTGAAGTTACACCATTAGTGTTTCTATTATAGCCCCACCAGTTATTATTAGCTGTGTGGCCTTGGATAATTTATTTATGTCTGTACACATCATTACATATTTCTATAAATGAAGAATTTAAACTTAATTCTCAGTGGTGTCAAAAGTGGACAAACATTTACCGTGAAATGCTTCAAAAGTATTTGGATTATATGTTTGTTTAAACATTCATAAATATATTTATATGTTCCTACCATTTAACTTTTAAAACTATTTTTGCAAGTGTTTTTAATGAGTGCTTTTATTTTGAGAGAAATTTAAGACTGATAAAACTCTATAAAACATGATATTTCTAGCACTCTATTCATACTGAATATTCTTAGCATTTCAAATTCTACCACAGAAGTTCTATAAAATATAACAATACGAAATTTTGTGTTTGTAATTATCCAAGTTGAAAGTTAGATTGATATAGGTTATTTTGAACCATATGTAAGAATGCTGAGGGTTTTTCTTTTATATATGAATAACAGAAATTTAAAACATATTTTAGAAAAAATCTAATGTTGATCTTTTAAAGAGATCAATTGAGATTGAATTGTAAAGTATGTTTGGTGAAATTAATGTCTTCATTTCAAGGTTTTTAAATTGGGAATTTGGGGCAGAACAAATATATTTTATAACGTTTTGAACATTTATACTGATCACATTAATAATCTTACATGATTCTCAATTGGGCATAAAACCATATATATTTTTAAGTTTTTATTTAAATTCCATTTAGTTAACATACAGTAGTATAACAATAGTTTCAAGTGTACAACATAGTGATTCAACACTTCCATACAGTAGCTGGTGCTCATCACAAGTGCACTCTTTAATCCCCGTCACTTATTTTACCCATCCCTCCAATCACCTCCCCTCTGGTAACCATCAGTTTGTTCTCCATAGGTAAGACTCTATTTCTTGATTTGCCCTTCTCTTATTTTTCCCTTTGCTCATTTGTTTTGTTTCTTAAATTCCACATATGATGAAATCATATGGTATTTGTCTTTCTCTGACTTATTTTGCTTAGCATAATACTCTAGCTCCAACCACATCATTGCAAATAGCAAGATTTCATTTTTTTTATGGCAGAGTAACATTCCATTGTATATATGCACCACTTCTTCTTTATCCATTCATCAGTCGATGGACATTTGGGCTCTTTCTATAATTTGGCTAACACGGATAATGCTGCTGTAAAGATCGGGGTCCACGTATCTCTTCAAAACAGTATTTTTTATCCTTTGTGTAAACAGTAGTGCAATTGCTGGGTCATAGGGTAGTTCCACTTTTAACTTCCTGAGGAAACTCCTTACTGTTTTCCACAGTGGCTGCACCAGTCTGCATTCCGACCAACAGTGCAAGAAGTTTCCTCTTTTTCCACATCCTCACCAGCACCTGTTGTTTCTTGTGTTGTTGATTTTAGCCATTCTGACAGGTGTGAGGTGGTAGCTCATTGTAGTTTTGATTTGCATTTTCCTGATGATCAGTGATGTTGAGCATCTTTTCAGATGTCTGTCAGCATCTGTATGTCTTCTTTGTAAAAATGTCCATTCATGTCTTCTACTCATTTTTCAACTGGATTATTTGTTTTGGGATTGAGTTTTGTAAATCTTTATAGATTTTGGATCCTAACCCTTTACCAGATATGTCATTTGCAAATATCTTCTCCATTCCATAGGTTGCCCTTTCATTTTGTTGACTGTTTCCTTCACTGTTCAGTAGCTTTTTATTCTAATGAAGTCCCAATAGTTTATTTTTGCTTTTGTTTCCCTTCTAGAAAGAAGTTGCTACAGCTGATGTCAAAGAGGTTACTGTCCATGTTCTCCTCTAGGATTTTTATGGTTTCAAGTGTTACATTTAGGTCTTTAATCCATTTTGGATTTATTTTTGTGTATGGTGTAAGAAAGTGGTCCAATGCCATTCTTTCGCATATTGCTGTCCAGTTTTCCCAAGACCATTTTTTGAAGAGATTGTCTTTTTCCTATTGGACATTCTTTCCTGCTCTGTTGGAGATTGTTGACTGTATTGTTGTGGGTTCATTCTGTGTTTTCTATTCTGCTCTATTTATCTATGTGTCTATTTTTATGCCAGTACCATATTGTCTTGATCATTACAGCTTTGTAATATAACTTGAAGTTCAGAATTGTGATGCCTCCAGCTTTTCTTTTCTTTTTCAAGACTGCTTTGGCTATTTGGGGTCTTTTGGGTTCTATACAGATTTTAGGATTGTTTGTTCTAGCTGTGTAAAAAATGCTATTGTTTTTTTCACAGGGACTGCATTAAATACATGGACTGCTTTGGGTAGTATACACATTTTAACAATATTTGTTTTCCAACCCAGGAGCATGGAATGTTCTTCCATTTCTTTGTGTCACCTTCAATTTCTTTCATCAGTGTTTTACAGTTTTCAGAGATTACATCTTTCATCTCTTTGATTAGGTTTATTCCTGGGTATCTTACTGGTTTTGGTGCAATTATAAATGGGATTGATTCCTTAATTTATCTTTCTGCTGCTTTATTACTGGTGTACAGAAATGCAACAGATTTCTGTATGTTGATTTTGTATCCTACAACTTTACTGAATTCATTTATCAGTGCTAGAAGTTTTTTGGTGGAGTCTTTGGGTTTTCTATATAGAGCATCATGTCATCTGCACATAGTGAAAGTTTTACTTCTTCCTTGCTTATTTGGATGGTTTTTATTTCTTTTTGTTGTCTGACTCCTGTGGCTAGGACTTCCAGTACTATATTAAATAGCAGTGGTGTGAGAAGACATCCCTGTCTTGTTCCTGACCACAGAGGAAAAGCTCTCAGTTTTTTCCCCATTGAGGATGATATTACCTGTGAGTTTTTCATAGATAGCTTTTATTAGGTTGAGGTATGTTCCCTCTAAACCTACTTTGTTGAGGGTTTTTATCATGCATGGATGTTGTACTTTGTCAAATGATTTTTCTGCATCTATTGAAATTATCAATGGTTCTTATCTTCTTTTCTTAACGTTACATATCACATTGATTGATTTGAGAATGTTGAACCACCCTGGCAGCCCAGGAATAAATCCTACTTGATCGTGGTGAATGGTTTTTTAATGTGTTGTTGAATTCAGTTTGCTAGAATTTTATTGAGAATTTTGCATCAATGTTCATCAGGATATTGGCCTGTAGTTCTCTTTTTTAATGGAGTCTTTATCTGGTTTTGGTATAAGGGTAATGCTGGCTCTATTGAATGAATTTGGAAGTCTTCTTTCTTTCCTTTTCTATTTTTGGGGGGTTAGTTTGAGAAGAATAGGTATTAACTCTTTTTTAAATGTTTGGTAGAATTCTCCTGTGAAGCCATCTGGCCCTGGACTTTTGTTTGTTGGGAGTTTTTTGATTACTGATTCAATTTCTTTGCTGGTTATCAGTCTGTTCAAGTTTTCTATTTCTTCCTATTTCAGTTTTGGTAGTTTATATGTTTGTAGGAATTTATCCATTTCTTCTAGCTTGTCTATTTTGTTGGCGTATAGTTTTTTGTAATATTCTAATTGTTTGTATTTCTGTGGTGTTGGTTGTTATTTCTCCTCTCTCATCTGTGGTTTTATTTGGGTCCCTTCTCTCTCTCTCTCTCCCTCTTTTTTTTTTTTTTTGTTAAGTCTGGGTAGAGGTATTATCAATTGTGTTAATTTTTTCAAAGAACCAACTCCTGGTTCCACTATGTTCTATTGTTTTGTTTTGTGTTTTGTTTTAATTCCTATATCATTTATTTCTGCTCTGATCTTTATTATTTCCTTCCTTTTGCTGGCTTAAGGATTCCTTTGTTGTTCTTTTTCTAGCTCCTTTAGGTATGAAGTGAGGTTGTGTATTTGAGGCTTTTCTTGCTTCTTGAGGTAGGCCTGGATTGCTATCTACTTTCCTCTTAGGACCGCTTTTGCCACATCCTAAGGTTTGGGACCGTCATCTTTTCCTTTTCATTTCTTTCCATGTATTTTTTTAATTTCTTCTTTGATTTCCTGGTTGACCCATTCATTGTGTAGTAGCATGTTGTATAACCTCCATGTATTTGTGGTCTTTCCAAATTTTTTCTTGTGTTGACTTCTAGTTTCATAGCTCTGTGGTCAGAAAGGTGTATGGTATGATTTCAATCTTTTTGTATTTCTTTAGGCCTGTTTTGTGACCTAATATGTGATCTATTCTGGAGCAGGTTCCATGTGCACTTGAATAGAATGTGTATTCTACTGTTTTAGGGTGGAATGTTCTGAATATAGCTGTCAAGTCCATTTGATCCAGTGTGTTACTGTTTTTTTGTTTAGATGATCTGTCCATTGATGTAAGTGGGGAGTTAAAATCTCCTACTATTATTGTGTTATTGTCAATTAGTTTCTTTTTTTTTTGTTTGTTATTGTCTTAAATACTTCGGTGCTCCCATTTTGGGTGCATAAATATTTACAATTGTTATTATCATCTTGTGGGTTTGTCCTCTTTATGATTATATAATACCCTTTGCTGTCTCTTTTTACCATCTTTGTTTTAAAGTAGAATTTGTCTGATATAAGTATTGCTATTCCAGCTTTCTTCTGACAGCCATTTGTGTGATAAATGTTTCTCCACCCCCTCCCTTTCAGGTGTCTGAGGTCTAAAAATGAGTCTCTTCCAGGTAGCATATAGATGGGTCTTGTTTTTTTCTCCATCTGACATCCTATGTCTTTCGATTGGAGTATTCAGTCCATTTACATTCAAAGTAATTATTGATAGATATGTTTTTATTGCCATTTTATTACTTGTTTTGTCATTGTTTCTGGAGATTTTCTCTGATCATTTCTCGTCTTTGTCACTTTTGGTCTCTCCGTTGCACTTAAAGAGTCCCCTTTAATATTTCTTGCAGGGCTGATTTAGTGATCATGAACTCCTTCAGTTTTTGTTTGGGAAACTCTTGATCTCTCCTATTCTGAATGATAGCCTTGCTGGATAGAGTATTCTTGGCTGCAGATTTTTCCCATTCAGCACTTCGAATATACCTTGACACTACCTTCTGGCATTCCAAATTTCTGTTGAGAAATCTCCAGCTAGCCTTGTGGGTTTTCCTTTGCAAGTTAAGGTCTTCTTTTGTCTTGCTGCTTCTAAGATTTTTTATTTAATTTAATTAAAGTATGTCTTGGTTTTGGTCTGCTTTTGGTGATTTTGATGGGAATTCTCTGTTCCTCCTGAATCTGGATGTCTGTTTCCTCCTCTAGATTAGGGAAGTTTTCTGCTTTTATTTCTTGAAATAAATGTTCTGCTCCCTTTTTCTTCTTCAGGAATCCAAAAATATAAATGTTATTATGTTTGATGGAGTCATTGAATTCCCTAAGTCTACTCTCGTGTTCCATAATTCTTTCTCTCTTGGGTTCAGCTTCATTATTGTCTATTATTTTGTCTTCTATATCACTAATTCATTCCTTGGCTTCTTTAAGCCTGCTGTTCATTGCACCAAACCTATTTCCAATCTCATTTATTGCATTTTTTCATTCCTGATTCTTTTTTTTAACACTTTTATCTCTGTAGTCAGGGTCTCCCTGATGTCCTCTATTCTTTTCTCATGTCCAGTGAGTATCTTTGTGATTACTGCTTTAAATTCTCCATCAGGCATATTACTTATATCTGTTTCACTTAGATCTCTGGCTGTGGCCTTATCTTATTCTGTTATTTGGGATAAACTCCTCAGTCTTGGCATTTTGTCTAAGTCTCTGTGTTAGAAAATCCAGTTATGTCACTTGTTCCTGACTGTAATGGTCTTATGAAAAAGAGGTGCCAGGCCCGGTGCCCAGTGCCCAGGGCCTGGTGCTTCAGGGAGTATCTCTGGTGTTGTATCCAAGTTGAAAGTTAGATTGACATATGTTATTTCAAACCATAAGTAAGCATTCAGAGGGTTTTTTTAAAAAAATATATATATAAGTAACACAAATTTAAAACATATTTTAGAAAAAAATGATGTCAATCTTTTAAAGAGACCAACTGACATTAAATTGTAAAGTTTGTTCAGCGAAAGTAGTGTCTTCATTTCAAAGATTTTAAATTGGGAATTTGGGGCAGAACAAATATATTTTATAACGTTTTAAACATTTATACTAATTACATTAATAATATTACATGATTCTCAATTGTGCATAAATTCATATATTTTAATGAGTCTTTTTCTAAATAAAAACTACCCATTTCTCTTCAATAAAAACTAGATACTTATTTAAATCCAGCGACCATGGTATACCTTTGGTAATGTTTTAACTAATACCCATTACTAAGCAAATGGAAAATTCCATACAATTAAACAATAACCCAAAATTCATTCTCTATAGTTAACTTCCTCCTGAGGTAGAACAAATAATGATTCTGACTAATATTTCCCTATTAATGCAACTTACATTATCTAAAAGATACTTTCTAAAGGCACAAAATTCTATCAACTATGAATGGTTACTAGTTAATAATGACAATACTGAGAGTTTAACAGATGCAATTTGGGGTATGATTATTTTTTCTTAAAGATTTTATTTATTTACTTGAGAGAGAGAGAATGAGAGATAGAGAGCACAAGAGGGAAGAGGGTCAGAGGGAGAAGCAGACTCCCTGCTGAGCAGGGAGCCTGATGTGGTACTCAATCCTGGGACTCCAGGATCATGACCTGAGCCAAAGGCAGTTGCTTAACCAACTGAGCCACCCAGGCGCCCTGGGGTATGATTTCTTAAGCAAAACTTAATATAAAAAATAAAGCCATTCTATATTATTTTATATTTATTCATCATTTTATTTCCAAAAATGTCAATAACGTCATTATTATTATTTTGAAAAAAATGTTTTAAAAGTCACTTTATCTCCATACAGTTGTTAATACTTCAAAGTTCATTGACATCAGAAAGACTTTGATTCATTCTTGGCAAATCCTATTAATGTGCCTTTGTATACAGGAAGTACTGGTTACTTGACCACTGGATTACATTCTAAAATTAATAATAGCATTATTAATTATGAATTAGAACATTTAAAAAAGTGTGCTTTGGTTTCTGTTTTATAGTGGAAACTGTTTGGAAAATATAACCAAATTTCAAAAAGTCAAACACAAATACACAACTTCTATTGAATTTTGGTGTATTAGTAGAGCACGGTGAGACTTGCAGAGCATCGTAATCTACTCTTAAAAGATGTCACTGCTACTGTACTTATTTGCCAAAATAAAGATTCTCGCATACAAAAAAAAGATGTCACTGCAATTAAAAAGGTCCAAATCAGCACCTTATAAGGTTTTATCAAAATTACTTTAAAAGATAGTTTTGAAAATGGGGGCATATCCTCCTGCAAGAAAAAGCTGTACCCAAGAGCTTTCAAACATTTTAAGTAACATGGACTTCATATAATATTAAGAAAGATAGTTATTTTATTCCACTATGATTTATATCCTTAACTTTTAAAGTACATTTAAAGCTTAATTAAGTAGGAATTTAACAAGCTCTCATGTCTTATATACAGTACTAGAAGAAGTAGACCAGTAAATTCAACTTTAATTATAGTAAGGAGAGGATGTTCCAGGACTGCTTTATTGTTTTTTAAAAAGCACATCTAATTTAATTACATTAAAATGTCCCATTTATTATAATCCTAATTATACAGTTGTTCATTCATTTAAAAAATATTTATTGAACAACTACTATGTGTCCAGCACACGTTAAGCACTCTTCCAACATGGTCTTTGTTGTCAAAGAGTTTATGTATTTTGTTAAGGAGACAAGATATATAGATATGGATGATTTTATAAAGGGCAGTATTAAGTGTCAAATGAATGAGAGCAATGTCCAATACAGAGGACGCTTGATAAGGGGAGGATGTCATCCAGATGAAATGGTCAGGATTCATAAAAATTATAAGTCTCAAGCTGGGGTACATGGATGAGGATGAAAACAAAAAATATTCCACGTTGGGGACTAGCATATTCAAACTTCCTGAAGCAAGTTTTATTTCAGTAGAAGTGAACACATTATTAAAAAGTTTGAAATTAATCTATAAATATGTTGGAGGTTTTCAGATTTTTTTTAAAGATTTATTTATTTATTTTTGGGGGGTTGGAGCAGAGAAAGAGGGAGAGAGAATCCCAAGCTGATTCCCCGCTGAGCATGGAGCCCAATGAGAGGCTCAATCTTACAACCCTGGGATCAAGACCTTAGCTGAAATCAGAGTCGGGACGCTGAGCCAACTGAGCCACCGACGCACCCCAGTTTTCAGATTTTTGAATGAAGTGTTTAATACCATGAAAGTAATAGTTTAAGATGATACACGCAATATGAAAGATTGGAGAGTAGGAACCCAACCAAAGCAAAAACCAGAAGCATGGAGATAAGCTGTACAATAACCGAGATCTGAGGGAATGAAGTGCATGGTAGTGGAAATAGAAAAGAAAGGGTGGAAGTATTGATCTTCTGATAGAAAATTTAGCCTGGTGATGTTTCTTTAAGGAGGTGGGGTAAGTGTGAAAGAAATATAGGATGATTTCATGCCAGCCTGACTGAGTGGAAAATTCGTAAGAGATAGGTAAGGAAAAATAGGAACTAATCTCAGGGAGAAGATGACGTAATATCTACCAAGTTTCCATTTAGCCCACGGAATGCAATTTCTAAAGATTTCTGTGATCTCAGGATATAACCTGAGGTTATATCTCAGGTATAAACCTGAAACTTGTACAACGGAGCGAATTTTACAAAATCATGGGGAGGGAAAAAAGTTGAAGGGAAAACTCTTGGCAAGAAATTTCAGTCTAGAAATGGTAAAATTCTCTTCTATCATAAATTTTACAAATATTATCTGTGAGAGGCAACATTAAAGCTATGTCTACATTGATTTGACTATTATTGCCTATTGATTAACTAGTCAAATTAACTGTTCTTTTTTTCCCTTAACTCTTTTTTCATAAATTGATGTTTTAACTTCATGTGCCAAATCGATTATGTGTACTAGTGTAGTGTAAACAAAGAATAAAAGATTTATATTTATATGTGCTTATTCTATACAGTAAGGTAAGAGTAGGTAACATGGAGAACAAAAAAGCAACATAATTTTCCAAAAGATTAAAATGAGAAAGAAACCAACCTCTGAGAATGTTGTATATTCTTCTATTTCATCACAATAAAAAATGTTTTTTCTCACTCTTATGTTTATATTTTCCAAAATATATAGAATCACATGCAGCTTTAATGCTGAGCCAGGGGAGATTAGATTGATAAGAAAAATTTTTATGGTAAGAGTGATCACTGCTCTATACATGTCCTAGAACCTCAAATTACCTTTAGTAGAAAACCAAAATCTGGCCTAACTGAGCAAATTGCCATTTTTACATTTTAAAAAGTACATGAAGAATATAGCATTTTAATTTTGAAAAATAAATATAATGACAATTTTTACTAGCCTCCATAACATGGAGAGGATTCACATGTTAATATTGCTCAAAGAATGGAATAGGACTTCTGGGCTAACTGCCAATGCCTATTAGAATGATTTTCCCTTCCATCACTAGTTCAAGCATGCATGATATCGCAATGCATAAATAGTAACACAACAAGTAGGAAATTCAAGACAATCCCTCCCTCTTGATCCTCCTGTTATATTGAGTACTAATGGGATTTAATTTCTAAAGTACTGCATGTAGTTCTGGGACTCTGCCAACTAGGAGTTATATATGTGACGAAGAAAGGAGAGCAATCAATGGTGAGTAAGTTAAAAGCAGAACCTAAGCCAGAGTGACTCCTCTTTTGGAACAGGTCTGGAACATTTTCAAGATTAAATATCAGTAACAACAGGAAACTTCTCAGATAAGGGGTCTAACAGGGATACAGCCCAAGCCTTAGTACCTAGGGGTTATAACTTCTAAACATATTGTTTTGATATACACAATTTTTATCTGAGATGAAGGGCAAAGAATATTCCTAGTACGAGTTAATCTGAACTAGGGAATCAGGTACTCTGGGGGATTTCTTGGAGAGGGCTTGAACTTTGCTTTAATATGGGCAGAGAAGCTGGATTCTAACTGAAGAGAGGCAGGAGAGAATACTGAAATGCACATTAATGTCACATCTTTTCTCACTTCTGATTATTTAGGAAGATACTCCTCGCTCTTCTGAGTAGAGAATCTTTACTTATCCCACTCTAGCAGAGGCTATTTTAATCTATCATACTTTGGAGCACATTTCTTGGCTTGTCTTTTTAATTCTACATTGAAGTATACATCTCCTAGACTCTGATTACTTAATGTGACCCAATATTTATTATATTTAGACTGGCTATAGAGGATTAGATACCATCAACATTTCTCAGGTCTGGTTAGGTTATAAACAGAAATTTAAAGGTCTCTGAGCTTTTGAAAAATTGCATAAAAAATGCAACTAAATGATTTCTTTGCAATTGTTTCTAAAATAACTTTAAAATGGGGGTACGAATCATTTAAACTATGCATACAGTGGGGAGGGGAAGTGGTGGAAAGCTTATCTATAAAAATCCACGAAAAAGGTGAGGATTGTAATTTTATATCTGTGCAATGACTAAGGTTAGTGTCCTATTTCAAATTTATTATTAAATTAAAATAATCTATATCAACATATCCTCAGAGTTGGAAAGAAAATTAGGTTACGGATAAAAGGTTGTTTCCGACAACACTTAGATTCATCCACAAGACATGAAATACTTTTGTGTTAAGTTTTAGTTTTCATTATTAGATCAGGTTAAATTAATTTTCAACCACAATCATCATCCAGAGCTAGGGAATACTGGGAGTTAAGAGTTTTATCCACATCCTCGTATTTACTTGGAGACTGACTCATGTGTACAATGACTCTTCAATGAGCATTGTCAACTCTCAGAAGCAATTTCTCATAGGTGGGCCTATGGCTCTGGGTATCAAAAAGATCATCACAATCAGCATGTTTCCAAGTACTTCCAAAAAGTGATTACATCTACATATACATATATATGTATATTATATACATATGCATAGTCTATATCATATATACTATAAACATTTTGACTTAAAAACCACCTTAGAAAATAAATATAAGTATATAAGGAGATATGTAGCAAATATATGGGAGACAAATGGAATAGTAAATAACAATGTAGGTTTTGATGTCGAAATGCTTGGATTTGAATCTTTGTTTTACCACTTAGAATGTGGTATCTTACTACCACTTAGGAAGATTAACTAATCACTCAACTGTCCCAATTTTCTCATCTACAAATTAGGGAATATACCCACACTTACCCTCCAGGTTATTGTGAGCATTAAGTGAAATAATACATGAAAAATACTCAAAACATGTCCTGGAATAAAGTAAAAAGTCAATAAATGTTGTAAGGTGATATGAGAATGATGTAGAAGAGTAGGAGGGGAAACATGAAACAACGGTCAACTTGGCTAGAGTTCAAATGGGAGTTCATTACTTTGAGGCAGGCAATGATAAAAAATATAAAAACCTTTAAAAAATTTTTTTGGCTATCAACCTTTTCCAGTTCTCTTGAATTCAAGTTAAGGAAGACATGTAACTTGGTGTTAAAGTGACCAAGACTGTCTCAAGTGTCTTTTTTACTTACTGCTCATTAAAGTCCAAAATTTAAGAAGAGGAAATTATTCCTATGACAAATACTGGAGAAAGAAGAAGATTTGGTTCTAATTTGAATATGAAATAACTGAGAGTAAATGAGAGAATTAAGTACTATTCAGAACAATCAAAATATCGTGGCTGAAAAATAAGCACAATCCCATTAGGCAGGCAGACAGTCCGATGTGAACAAGGGACAGGCTATTAGGCAACTCACGAGTTAATAATTAGTGAATTACTGTGGGAACCCATAGTAGGACAACTGTGGTAAAATTTTTATTTCAGATCTTCCAAGAAAAATTTACTGTTTCAATTTGTTTCTGATTAAATCATAAGGCAACAACTTAAAAAAAATCTGACTTATATGGTCTTCCATATAAGTTTTTGTAATTAATTTACTGTTCATCGTATCTCAGTATGTAGAAAATAGAATTTCATTTTTTAAAAATTTCTCTACCCATAAGTCCATATTTCCAAAACTACTTCCAGGTATAGGAATGCCTACTAGCTAGGACTCCTCTGTTGGGGAACAAAAGCATAATTTTCACTGTTAAAACCTTATCATGTTTTTTTGTGAGATTTTCACTGTTAAAACCTTATCATGTTTTTTGTGAGATTTTTCTGAGCAAACCTGTTGGAATACACTGTTGATTTCAGACCACAAGGATCCTTCTTAAGTACTGTTTGCAATGATGCCCAGGACTCATAGATCTTTACAAACAGCCTGCTTTTATAAAATCCAATTGTATTTTCAAAGAGATAAAAACCTATCATTGGCAGGTGGGAGAAACAATACTAGAAAGCTGGTTAGGGAAGGAATAAGTCCATGTTTACAAAAGAAAAATGTTTACTGGTTCTACTTTTCTGTTTTGTTTTACTTAGACAAAAAGAGATTATGTCATATTATTTATGACACATTTTTAAAACCAGTTACCATAACACACAAAACAGCAGAACATGGCTAAATACTACTTTAGGGACTTGGCTTGTTCCCCTAAAAGGCAGTTTCTAAATGCTTACTTGAAGATATAGATATATTAATCTTCTATTTTTTATATAATGTGATATGGAAGCACAATGTTTTATAAAGTACAGATTAATTGTGTAAATGGAGGAAGGGGGAAATATAGCCAAGTCACCAACATATCACACTGAAAGTAGTGATGTATGGGTTCATTTACAAAGAAAAGAGAAGATAAGAGGACAGGCCTATAAAGATCTATATGCCTTTTAATTGATCTATCAAAGTTGGATCCAGAGTTATCACTGTTATTCACATTTTACTCCTTTTGGCCACACCTAGCAGAACTCTCCTGTGTCCGGTCTGAATGCAAGGAGTAACTCTAAGGAAGTACTAAGAAGACAGAGCACAAGGTTCAGAGTCATGCCAACTTAAAACCTCAAATGTGGTTTGAACTACTGATCTATCAATGACCTGAGTTCAGTCTCACTTTCCTCAGGAAAATCGTAAGAAAGATAAGACAGATCCAGTCCTTGGATTCTTAATAATGTCAACTTTTCTATGTGACCATAATAATCAATTTTTTTATCCCTCATTCATATACTTATTTAAATTCCTTTTGAACCTATTCTTAAATTGGGCCATAATCCTAAATAAGTTTTATAATTGTATTACCTGTTTAAGAATAATATATTTTTTTTTATTTATTTGGCACTAAAAGAAACCCAGGAGACCCAAAAAAGGTTGAGATATTGTTGATCCCCAGTCAACAAATTCATATGGTTCATCATGATGGGCTATGTTAATATATCCTTGGCTCAATCCCCTTTATAAAAGTCTCTCTAGCATCTTAATAACTTTAGCTATTTTCCTTAGAAGCTCTTCATTCTAAAAAATGTTTTACTGGATTTCCTTCTTGAAGTCTGCCAATTGCAATACCTCATAAATGTCTAGGTGTAAATATACTGTGGTTTTAGAACTTAGGATACCTATTTCCCTTAGAACCCTTCCTGTTGAGGCCCAGAAGATTTTTAGAAGTACTTTGAGCCAGTACCTTTCAGAAAATGACTGATAGATTATCTTTTATCTTAAAATAAGCAGATACAACTTTCTTTCCCCCCTGTACATGTCAATGCCTGTTTTAAGCATATTTATTATTTTTATCCCATAAACATTTTTTCTGACATTATTTCTGCATCTTTAGTGTTTTTCCTAAGAGGTGCACATGTCAATGTATCTCTCCATATTCTGTGATAAGGTACAGTTCAGGTCTTTTAAAAATGTACTTGTCATAAAATACTGAGAGGAATAACTAAAGAAAAATCTATAGCATTTATTATTAGGAATAAGAAATGTTAAATGCTGAGCAACACTCTGGTGTATATTCAAAAACAAAGAAAAAATACCTAACTTCCCCAATAATCCTGGAGCAGAACTGGCTATGAGCTACAATCTATTATATTAAGTTAGTCAAGAAGTTTTGTGATTCAATTTTTAAAAATATATTTAATCATAATGAAGATATATGTTTTGAGCCATGTCTTTTAACTTCTTTGGGTCTCAGTTTTCTTACTTAAAAATTAAGGGGATTTAGCTAGGTATTTTCAAGTTCCTTTGGAACAGATGCTTCTAATCTGATTTTTCGATCTTTTTTTCTTCCAAATCTCTTCTTCTGAAAATTGCTCAAATATCAAAAATGTTTTCAGATATTAATGGAAAAGTATTCCTGCTATTTTAAGCAGTCACATTAATCTCAACAGGACTTTAAAATATTCTTAAAATATCTTATTTTTAAGGCATGAAGACAGACATTTCTCTTCAAATTCCATGGGATAATGAAAAACAAACAAAAAACATCACTTCATATAATTTCTCTTATAGTCATGTTTAGAGGGCCCTTATCATAAGATCTATTCTACCCATGCACTGGTTACCATAGAGCCATACAAAGGGGCAGAGCAGAATATATGTACACAGAACTTCCATTCTTTTACTTTTATGCAGACTTAAATGTTTTCATATGAGAAATGACTTAAACTTGATCCCTAAACCTGGAACTGTGATGTCACAAACTGTTCAGAGCATGAGGAGGACTTCATTAAAATTTAAAGATTGAAGACTGTAAAATTGTTTGTAACCTCTGAACTGCAAAATTTATGCATATACATGGACAAATAATAGACACATGCATAAATATTAAAAATAAATGTATGATGTATTATACATGACTTGAACATTGATTTCTAGTGCTCTATAAGTATTTGATAAATGAATAAGTGAATGAATAAGTGGATGGAGGACAGATGGATGCACATTTTATTGTGGTCTGAAAATCCTGCCTTAGATCTATGGAGAAAAAATAGCTTTCATGCTTACTTTGTTGGGCTCATACAAGCAGGGCTCATTTCCTATATCTCTGCTGATTCTGAAAGGTTATATTTTCAAGTTTACCATAATTCTTCTTAGAGTAAGAACCCAAGTCACCTCACCAATGACTTACCTATATGCCCATAAAACAACTGGAAAACAATACTGGGGGAAACAGACTACCAGAGCAAAGCAGGAGATGCTAGTTTGGAAGAGATATCAAAATATATTAGATTGATGGGCAAAAAGGCTCAAGCAATGACATTTTTGTGGATAAAGAGCAGAGGGAATGAATAGAGGGAATAACTGCACAGATTGGAAAACTCCCTGAAAATTTAATTGTAAAGGTTTGTCAGCAGCAAGGTCTATAGTGGTTTATAACAAAGCTTTTGGTAAAAATTCCCTAACCAACAACCCCTAAATCTTATGTATTGTTACTGATCATCTGCTATTTTCTAGGATTTTCAATTGGGTTGAAGTGTAAGCTTTAGTTTATTTGAAATCAATAAAAATAAATCAGAGTCTGAGTTTAGCTATAACTGGTTTACAATGAGAAGAATAGTCCTGTGAGAGATAGGGCATTTGTTATGCTACACGTATAGAGAATTTATATGGATCTAATATTAAGCCATAGAAAAGTTTTTCTAATAAAATTCATTTTGTTGATGTGTGTGGCCTCTCAATGAACATTTGTATTAGCCACCCATGCCGCTGTAACTAGCTGAAGTAAGACAGGAGCCATAAATAGTGTAGATTTGAGTATTTTAGAAGTAATTCTGAGAAGCCCTGTCATATATTTTGGACTTTATTTAAATTTATTTGGTAACCAACACACTGGAATTTGCTGTTTTGTTTTTACAGAATCTGTCACATGTATGGATGCATTGTACAGTGCCACTATTAGGTGTCACATATGCTATGACTCAATCTCTAAATCAGAAAGATGAAGTTTACATATGTGCCTAAAAGAGGTTTACTTCTAAAATGGATGGTGAAAATGCACAGCATCTATGGTTCCTCAAGCAGAACACTGCAGGTCTGCCAGGATGCAGACAGGGCTATGGATGTGGCTTCAGGGAAAAGACAGCCACTGTTTGGAGGTGTGTGGGGGTGTGGGTGGGGGTGGGTAGGTGTTTGGTGACATGCTATTAGGTATTGTTTAATCATGCATAATTACTGTTATAGACTTAAAATTGAAATAAAATTATTGGCTCTGGGAGGTGTTTTTCCCTTAGACCTACAGTTCTGGCTGAGATGGTGTCAGAACTGTGAGGAGAAAGACTTGGCAGCATCCATCACATGGATCCCAGATGCTACCATGGTGGTGGTTCTTGTGGTTTGGAGTCATTTCAATGTATATAAGGGAGGGCTCCCTCTTTGGCAAATGATTTGGAAAGGGAGGGCAATAAAACTGTCTGCATTCATTTTGGGTACAGATAAGAGGCATTTCTTTGCATGAAGCTTTTTAAGGTTGTGGGCCTAATTTTCATTCTAGAAGAATTTAAGTTTAACTAAACACTTAACTAGTTTTTGAGTCTGCCAGTTATACTAGTGTCACCTATCTTGGACTAAGATAGCTCTTAAGTAGACTCCTGATTCCCTGTCACTGTGGCCTCTGTAGCTCTGCTCAGGGCCACTTCCTTAGACTTTTGTGTCTATCTCTTTACCTCTGCTTTGGGACCAAGGTTTTGGGAGTGAATCTCCCCTCTGTGTTTGGATCAAATAATGGTGGGAATTGGATATTTAATTTTGCAAACCAGTATCCATCCAGTCAAAACCTAAGTAGAAATCTTTTCAAATTCTATATCACACAGACCTCAGTTTGAATCCCTGCTTCATGTTTAGCAACTGTAAATAAACTTAGAGACCTACCCAGCGTCTCAATTAATCCAAGCTTGGGTTTTTTGGGGTTGATATGAAGATGAAATATAATATGAATATAAAGCACATAGCATAATGCCTGGCATAGAGAGTAACAGTTTTCTTTGTTTGCCTCTCTGTTTTCTTCTACTGTTCTATTACTAAGTGTTGAGAATCCCTGGGGAGGCTTACATGACATCTTTCACTCTGCACACACATCCATCCACCCACTCCCCTACACGTGCATGCATGCGTGCATTTTTGTTGGTAACTCAGAACCATTTGTAATTTAAGAGAGAGCATTAGATCCTAGAGAATTAGAAAAAGGGAAACCTTATCTAAGCAAAATATGATGATAAAAATTTAAAGTCCCAGTATTACTTGATGAATGGTGTAGTTTTATCATTCCAAACTCCCATTAGCCAGTAAAGATTCATTTTTTTCCACAAATTTAACTTATATGAAATGCTGAATATGGAATTATTTACTGTGCTATTTTTAAACATATTTAACAACTTTTTTGTCAAGTTCTTTTAATTTTTAACTTTATCAGCTCAAGGGGCCTCATATATCCTAACACTCTATGCATATAACATAAAGAAGCCAAGACTAGGCTACTCATTTACTGTTTCGGCAAATCATATCCCAAACAGCAGGGTAGTCACTGGGTAGTAGTGTGCAGATAAGAAAACCTGTTCACCACTAGAACAGCAAATGGTTTTGACATACAATAAACTAATCACAAGTTAAGATATAATAAGTCCTAAGGAAAGGAGCAAGCAATTGTTGTAGAACCACAATAAGACTAGCAATAACTTCTAGTGGGAAATGAAAAGGGGAAATCAAGAATCTTTTCACAAGGAGGATAATATTGACAAGGATTTTGAAGTATTTATAAGTGAGATTTTTGATAGATTAAGAAGTGCAAGACTAAGGAAGGGTATTCTGGATCTAAACCCAGATGAACAAAGACAGATATAAAGGTAGGTATTGCTTTGATAAGCTGATGTAGAGTGTGTTGACGTGGTGGGAAACGAGAGCTGAAAAGCAGGCTGGGCACAGATCAAGGGGGACTGATTGGGGACAGAGAAGCACTATTTTCTAGATTGAAAATCTCCCATCACCCAAAGACAGACTTCCTCATGCTGGATGAGCATCACAATTTTCACTTATTTATTAATTTTGATTGGCTAAAGTGCCATACTAGACACAGGACTGTATTGTGGGGAAATACACTGCTGAATGAGAAATGATCCCTGACTATAAGATACTTCGGGAGTTAAAAAAAGACAGAAAGACAGAAGAGAATAAGTGTTATAACAAGTACAAACATAGGGATGCAAAAGAGTGAGAGTTAATTTGGACAGGGTAGGCACGGACCGAGGGAAAACATTAAGGGACAAATAATGTTTAAGCTAAACCTTGAAAAAGAACTGGATTTTGATGATTAAAGAAAAAAAAGAACATTCCAGGGTGATGGAGGAATAGTAATATGTGGTTCAGTTTAAGGAAAACAAGAACATAGTGAAGGATATCAACCCTTTCATTCCATGGAGGGACAGAAATGGGGGCGGGAATAGGAGGTAGGATTAACTGGAAGTTTGGCAGTTTATATGTTGGGGAAAGATAATAAAATGCCTTATGAATAGTGAAAAAAATTCTATAAGCTATATGAGGAAAAGTATGAGAGGAAAAGTTCCATAACTGCATTGATCTAATAATAAGAGACCTCTGGGAGAATGTGAAGAACAGAGATTCACTCATTCATCCATCTATTCATCCAATAAATAGAGATCCAACAACTACTCTGTGCCAAGAACTGGGCACACAATGAACAACAAAGTCGTCTTGATCTCAAAGACAGGGATTAATCAAACACACAAATAATGTATAACCAGAACCAGTGAAAAGGGCCATAAAATATCTTTACAAAGAGTCTCCATTTGGTTTGGAGTATTAAGGAAAGCTCCCAAAGGAAGGGATGCTTTAAGCTAACATCTGAAAGGTGGACAGGAATTAGCCTGGTATGTGTTTGTGTGTGTTTGGCGGGGGGGGGGGGGGGGGGGAGGCAGGAAGGAAGCATTTCAAGCAGAAGGAGAGCTTGCACAGGAAAGAATGGTACAAGAAAAAAACTGGAAGGCAAGTTGGAGCTAAGAGAGCAATAGGGAGGGCAGGGTGACATCAGAGTGGAGACAGAGCCAGGGAAAGCCAAGAAATAATTTTGTGTTTGTGTTTAACATTTAAAAAATTAACCAAAAATGTATTTTACCTATAAGACAGTTAGTTCATGACATGGTCCCTATATACAACATTGTGCAGAAATACTCTACAATTTAACTATAAACTCCTTTCCACTAAGGATTACCTATAGAAAATTCATACTCCCTAATAAAGTATAATGTGTAATGGTTGTAAGTGTGATGGGATAAGGGTAGCAAAACTCTGCTTTCAAAACAGAAAAAGTTTGAACAGCTTCATATTTTAGTATCTCAAAGTATCAAAGATAATTCATAGCCATAATACCTTTCACATTATAGTTACTTTCAGTGTTTCAATGCCCTTTATATTTCATAAAATTATTACAATTATTACAACTAAATAAATCTTTTCCTTTGACAAATTATGGCATCAGAAGGGAAGGAAGGAAGGAAGGAAGGAGAAAGGGAAAAGGAAGGAAGAAAGTTATACCTATTCCAGTTCCATACTTTTGAAACCTTCATTGCATTCTAATGAACATTATCTGCTTCCTTTTTATCTCCACATCATCAACATGCCAATTTGTAAAGTTAAGTTGAGACTAAAGTCTTATGATAAAGACAGAGCTTAAACTTTATAATCATGGATGTTTCCTACATAGGAATGCATGGCAAATAAAATAGAAAGTTTTTACTTTGTTTTTTAAATACCTTTCTAAAACTTACCACTATGTGAAGGGCACCAGCAGTGAACTTTGAGGTGACCACAGAGTCAAGAATAAGGATGAGCTGCTCAGAAAGTCCAGAAAGCATTGACAAAAAAGAAAATTTCTCCTTTCTTGTGTTTCAGCTAGTCAGCTTTACTCCTTTAATCTAATATATTCTGGTGGAATACTGCATATGACATAGTATGTTCTATCCTAGTAACCTTTTTCCCTTTTGAAAATTTGGCTGATAGCTTCAAAATATATAAATACTCATGTATAAAAGGATGATGGAAGAGGGAAGACACAGGGGCAGCTCTGGTTCTCGGAGCCTTACACTCAGGACATTTGAGTGTGGAACAGAGGCAGGTCAGAGGGCGTAACAGCACCAAAGGGAGAAAATGCGAAGAGAAACACAGTCATTCTGGCTGCTAAAGAGAGGCTGGTTGAATACTGGGGATATATAAGAGCATTATTAAGAATTCTTACGTGCAAAATCTAAAAGCAAAATGAACAATCTTCAAAGTATTTAGTGTTCATTAATCACAGTCTTTCTGAAGTAAGCAAAATATTTACTGAGTATTTATTACATCTCAAAATCTGTGTCAACTGAAGAGAACTGAAAGAGGAAAAATGCAGTGTCTTCAAAAAGCTCAGAGTAAAAAAATAAAATAAAAATTAAAAAATAAAAACAAAAACAAAAAGCTCAGAGTAGTTTGAGAGGGATAGACAGATTAAAAGATAATTTTAATACAGTGTAACATGCATTCATAGTGTTTTTGTGGAAGCAAAGAAGAATGACACCCAGCTTGGTTGGTGAGAATTTGCTTGGAATTCTTTATGAAAGAGAAAAATTTAAATTTATATTTAAGTCGAGTGAGGAGAAGTTATTCCAGATAGGGGAAAGCAGAACAAAGACAGGTTCTTTGGCAGGAGTAGCATGTAGTGTGGGGAACTATAAGGACGATGGCTGAAGATGAAATTCGGAATCAGGGAGTGTGAACACATTGACTGGGTGAGTAATCTGGCATTAAGGCGATAAGGGATGCCATGTTAAATAGTTTGGATCATATTCCAAAGTTAGCAGTGAACAACTGAGGATTTTCTGTTTTTCCCCCTTTTGTTTTGTTTATTAAAATGTAGTTGACATAAAATATTATTGTATTAGTTTCAGGTGTATGACGTAGTGATTCCACAATTACATACCCTATAAAATGCTCACCACGATAAGTGAAGTTACCATCTGTCACCATACAAAGCTATTCCAACATTATTGACTATACTCCTTATGCTTTACTTTTCATCCCTGTGACTCATTTATAACTGGAAGTTTGTACCTCTTAATCTCCTTCACCTATTTTGCCTGTCTCTCACCCCTGAAGTTTTCCTTAAGCAAGGAAGTGATGTGAACAGGACTCTGTGTGTGTGTGTGTGTGTGTGTGTGTGTGTGTGTGTGTGTGATTGTAATTATATATATAAATTTGATGGGACCAAAAACAGAAGCAGTGGGGCCAGTTATGAAACAACTGCAATGGTTGAGGTGAGACATAACAAAGGTTCAAAATGGGGCACCTGGGTGGCTCAGTCGTTAAGCGTCTGCCTTTGGTTCAGGTAATGATCCCAGGGTCCTGGGCTTGAGCCCCGCAGTGGGCTCCTTGCTCCGCAGGAAGCCTGCTTCTCTCTCTCCCACTCCCCCTGCTTGTGTTCCCTCTCTCGCTGTGTCTCTCTCTGTCAAATAAATAAATACAATCTTAAAAAAAAACAACAACAAACGTTCAAACTATTGGAGTGGTGGCTCCTACATACCTGAATTTGGTGCTGGATTGGATGGGCTTGGGCAATCAGAGAAATGGTCATCAAAGAGGACTCCTAGGTTTCTAAAACTTAGAGGATTTTAGGGGAGAAACAATTTTGGGGAAACATAAAATGCTCAATTTGAAAAATGATCCACTAAAGTGTCTACCACCATTAAGGGAAGATGTCCCATAAATAGCTATAATTAAACTAGAATGAAGCTTTGTGGAGAGAATACAACTGGGAAATAGAAAAGTTTGGGTCACTGACTCATGTATAAGAGGTAGCTGACACTTTGAAGGTGGATGAAATTACCTGTGGATATGTTCTGGATTGCAGAAAAAGAGCAGTAGATTGAGGACAGTGCCCCGGGGAGGAGAGCATTTAATGGATGGGCAGAAAAAGAGGAGCCACTAAAGGACACAGAAAACAAACAGCCTGAGGCCTCTGAAGAGCACCAGGAGATGAAAGTGTTTTGCAAGCCAAAAGTGGAAGGATCCAAGATGGGCCCTCCAAAACAGACTCACTCCAAAAGTTAATGCTTTCTAACACCTTACTGTTGAAGCTTTTTAAAAACGACAATGTTAATAATACACAAATATCTTCTGTTCACAAATTCCTTTCAATTCTTCTAATTTTTAATTTCTTCACTTTCTTATTCCCATACTCCTCATACCCCACAGTATGTGCTATTGAGGGGTATAGAACATGATTACCCATCTTTTACAATAGAGCAAGTAAATAACAACAAAGAAGGTGGTAAGGAGGAAGGGGGTATAAATGAGAGCTTTAACCCTTTTCAGTTGAAGTATCTCCAAATGATATGTGGAAAGTAAACCATGTTTGGGTTTTGTTCCCTTATTTCAGGTTTGATTATTCAGTTCATGGCTTATCCTCACTCCACTTTTCTGTCCTTCTGATGATCACTTTAAGCAATTTTGGAGTTTGTTGGCACTTCTTTAGGGGCAAGTCAGGAATAAAAAATAAATTCAATTCAAGCAATATACTTATGTAAATGGTGCTTATATTTTTATATGAAAACTCAAAGCCAGATATTCAAAATGAGTATCACGTTTGTTTTGACTGCTGACCCAAAGCAGACCACCACCACTACTCCTTCTAGTAGTAGCCAAGCATAACAAGAAACATAAGCAACCAAAAAACCACACATAAAACAAATCCTAAGGAATGTATGCAGAAGCTAAATAAACAGTGGAGGTCACCAAACACATGCACTGTCAGGAAAAGGGGAAAGAAATCTATGGAAAAAGAGAAACCACCTGCCAATTTCAAATAATTCAACTCCAAGAACTGACTGTGGTGAGCCTACTTGCTGATCCTAGACAGTCACCACTCAGACTTTCTGTGCTTTGAACACTAGCAATAACAATCTCAAATTTCATGCAGTGCAGAGCTTAGCACACAGGTGCTGTAATAAAGTGTCCTTGCCCTATTTAGAAAAGAGTGAGCTGTTTGTGATGTTCTGAATTGAGGAACAATGAAAAAGAAAACCTTATTAAGCTTGGATCTTAGTGCAATTCATGTCAAATATGTCTATTGTTTCTGTCAAATTACATTTGAAATCTACAGTAACTCATTGTCTAGCAACTATCCCTATAATATGGAAAGAAGTGAGAATCTGACTACAGTTCTGCAGGAGTTTCAACATATGTGCTCCATCTTAAGAATTTTCAGTGATACCTGAAGTTTACAAATCCAAGACAGGGCGCAGGACCAAACCTATCTACTAAATCAAGACCAGCATCAAGGAAGTTCTAGGGTATTACAGCAGAAGTTTTAGCTGAGAAGGCAAAAGACCAGAGCCTAAAGAATTATAAGAATCTTTAATAATGGCTCAGGCAAGGTCGAAATAACCAAGCTGAAGTGGTATGAGGTTTTGGCAAGTATGTAGACATAGCAACAGAAAATCTGGGAGGTTGTTGATACTTAGACTTCTGAGCAAAGAAGAATTTCGTATTTAGAATGCTGCTGGGCCATAATTGTCCTGAAGCTACACCTAACTGAATTCCTGGGGACTCAAGTCTCTGGAATAGAATTCAGTCATTAGAATAAGAGGCAAGAACACACAATGGCCCAAGACTTTGCTGGGTCAACAAACTTCCAGCATAAGTCAGGAAATAGGTCTACAGCAGAATTCTAGTTACATACGCTGGGCACGTGTGATGAATTTAGCTTTGGTAATCACCAAGTATCACTTTATCAGAATGGGACTCAAGAAGGAAGCCCACTGAGATGTAGGATGGAGGGCAGGAGCCCAAGCCCCGGACTGGCTTCCCGCTCAGTGGGGAGTCTGCTTCTCCCTCTTCCTCTTCCTATGCCCCTCCCCCACTCATGCTCTTTTTCTCTCTCTCTCAAATAAATAAATTAAATCTTAAAAAAAAGCAAATTTAAGTCATGTATAATTCTAGCAGGGCCTGGGCATGGAAGATGATTACTGAAGAAAAGTGCCATAGGAAAGCTAAGACTCATGACAAGTAAAAAAGAAGAAAACAAATAGGCTTGAAAATATTGCAGAGCTGGGGTAAGGGAGGGGCTAGTTACAAAGGGGCATAAGGAACTTTTGGAGGGGGATGGAACTGTTCCATAACTTGACTGTAGTGGTGGCTACAAGACTGTATGCATTTGTCAAAACTCATAGACTCACACAGTAAAAAGGGTAAATTTTATGTTAATATCACCTCAATAAAGAAATTAATCTATAAGAAAATATATGCATCATGATTTAAATTTTGTAGAAAAAAGTTACATCCAAAAGTGTTAATGGTAGTTACTTTCAGGAAGTATACTTATGGATTTACAGAAAGACATTCCAGTCAGAATCAGACACTTCAGTTGAAAGGTCATATATAATCAAGACTGTGATGACCATAATAAGATCATGCAAGTACAGAAATTATGAGCAGAAAAATCCCTGGAAACTCAAAGGAAATCAATTCAGTTGAGAGGTGAAAACAGAATGGAAATAAAAAGCTGTATATATGTATACATGTTTGTGGGTGTAAGAAGAGAAGTTGCCCTTCAGATTGTAGCACATGAATATTTTAATCCTTGAATTGGCTTTTAGGCAAAAGAAGTTGTTCATTACTAATAGAAGCCA
The DNA here is from genome assembly GCF_037043125.1 of Eumetopias jubatus. NCBI lineage: Eukaryota > Metazoa > Chordata > Mammalia > Carnivora > Otariidae > Eumetopias > Eumetopias jubatus. Next base: position 73,519,690 of record NW_028274820.1, on the reverse strand, counting down.
CTGAAAAATAGTAAAAATAAATTTAAAAAAAACAGGCCTAAGGACAGAATTCTTTGTCACACAAATAGAGACCACCCTTCAGTGGTCTCTTTGGGATTAGTTGTTCAACTAATTATGATCTACCCAACTGCATTATCATCTATTCCTATTTTTTTAAATCTTATTTGGGCTATGATGAAGCATTGTGAAATGCTTTAGATATAAGGTATCTACCACAGTTTTCTTTTTCTCCATCAAAAGAGATAATACAGTAGTCCTCTCTTACCCACGTTTCACTTTCCATGGTTTGGGTTACCTGCATTATGGGTTACACTACCTCACAGTCACCTACTTCATTTCCCTCACTTCCTCTCATCATGTAGGCATTTTATCATCTCCCAAAATCACAAGAAGAAGGGTGAATAGGGTGCAAGATATTTTGAGAGAGACAGAGACCACATTCTCTTAACTTTTATTACAGCATATTGTTTTAACTGTTCTATTTTATTATTTGTTATTACTGTCAATCTCTTACTGTACCTAATTTACAAATAAACTTTATCATAGGTATGTATATATAGGAAAAACAAAGTAATATAGGGTTTGGCATAATCAGGGTTTCAGGCATCCCCTAAGAATCTTGTAACATATCTGCCACGTATAAAGGGGGACCAATGTATGGTTAGCTGAACAAAAATTTTTCTCTATGAACTCATAGTTGCTTCTAGTGAGCACTATTTCCCTTTTAAGAGCTCATAAATCATCCCTTTAGTAATTTGTTCTAGTCACAATTTACAGCTTTGAGAACTCACCTACCTTTCTTGGTCTTTTTTTCTCTCCCCCCCGCCTTTCTCTTTAAATGGGGGCCTCTGTATCCAACCTTTGGATAATTCTTTGGGCAAAATTTCCACTTTCCGTGTTTACTAAAAAATTCCAGACAACTGTTCACAAACTTCACTTCCCAATTTTATCACCTTACAGAGGGATAACATTTGTTCATGCCAGGTTTGGGAGCCAGGAGCTGCTTTTTAACAATCCTTTCCCTAATGTGGATTCTAATTCCTTTTTAATGGTGTTTGTTTAGTACTTTTCAATCCAAAGATCAGTCTTCTTGATTAAAAAAAAAGTCAAAATAGAAGCTAAATTGTTTCTGTCTTTCTTAGTCGTTGATTTAAGTCTCCTACAGCAGATCTATCATTTCCATGTTCTTTCTTCTTACTCTGAACATAAGGACATTTGTATTGAAATTACATTTGCCTCATTCATGCTGTATTTTTACTTCGACTTCAAGTTCACAGAAGTGACATGGTTTGCCAGAGAGCCTTAAGAGAGATTATGGCTAACCCCTTCCCTCAACAAGCTATCTTAGTCACCAGGATTGATTGTATTAAATATGCTGATTTACGTTTTCACTCTGTGTTTACTTAAAAAATGTAAATCAAGTAAAATTTTCCATAAAGTGAATACAAATAAAATGAGCAAAATGAATAGGTCATATATTTAAATTTTAAGTGTTGCATTACTTATAATTAAATACATTTTTTAAGTGTCCTAGATCTCTACTATCCAATATGGTAGCCAGGAGCCACATGCGGCTATTTAAATGTAAATTCCTGATTCAAAGAAAACGCACTAAAAAATTCAGGTCCACATTTCAAGTGCCCAGTAGCCACATGCAGTTAGTTTAATTGTGCTGGACAGCGCCGCATAGAACATTGCCATCATCACAGAAAGTTCTACTGGAAAGCACTAATCTAGATACATAAAATGTGAGGTCTAATTGGCTTTTTTCAAATACAGTTTTCTTGTACAAAATTTCTACACATGCCAATCACTGATTTAAGAGGCAATTATATTAACAGCAATGCATATATTGCATCTTGAATGAACTACTTGCAAATTGTAATTAAATATATTGATTGTTCTCATATCAATTGATTTTTAAAAAGACAACTAATAAATGTAAATGTATAATGCTTCAGATCACAGGACCCAGTGATAATAGTTAATCTGAATTCCCAAGATGTTTACTGCAAAGCCTACCTTGTTAGCATATCAGGGCAGTACATTTAGTAGTATTTGGCCACAATTTACTATTTCTAAGAAGTAAAAGATCAGGAAGTAAAAAGATATTATACTGAAAATACATGTCCCAGCACTAATTCTTTTTCTGTCTTCTAGTGTTTGTTCTCTTAGACAATCCAGACAAGCACAAATGGAAACCATAGCTAAACCTCTCAGTATCTGGTGACTTTTTTTTTTTTTTTTCTGAGCCAGAAACTCTTTCTAATAGATCTGGGAGAAATATAAAAAACTGGCTAAGGCAATACTAATAAAATAATAGGAAGAAGACTCTAAAAAGAGATTGAGGGAAAACATGGTAGCATGTAGCATAGCGGCCTGCAGGTAAATGCTGAATAATTGAAAGTTAAGGATAAGAAGGGTTGAAAGGGAGGAGGGAATAAGGAAAGACAGAGGAAGGGAGGAAGGGAGGAAGGGAGGAAATGAAAAATGGTAAAGTCACAGGATAATGCCACAGGAGAGCTTTCAAGTTCACAAAGAAACCTAGTTAGATGCATAAAATAATAAGCAACTCGTAAGTAATAATATAAACCAGAGTAAAGCAAATTGCCTAAGGTTTGACTTATATTCTATAAACACGTATAGACGAATAGTAGTCCTGATTCTCAGCCTAAATAAATAAATAAATAAATAAATAGGAATGAAGATTAGATTCCAGCTCAGAAAGATAACAAACAAGTAGAATAAAAGCATGGCCAAATATATAATAAATACACTGGAGATAAGAGCTAGCAATAGTTAAGTGATGATTTACACATTAAAGAGAAAAGTACAGTGGCTTACAAAATCAGACAGAGCTCTTAATGTGATCAGACAACCAAAAGTCAATTATCAGAGGCCAAATATAAATACACGATGGAAACAGAAATCAAGTTTAAAACACTGAAAGCAGACAAAAGAGAAATCTACCTTGTTTGTGTTTAGACACATTCAGGCTGATGAAGTCGTCAAGAAACACCTTTAAAACTCAAAGACAGGTGTGATTAGACTTCAGCATTTGTAGGGAACCAATGCAATGGTGGCCAGGTTATCAGACCAGTAATGAAAATAAAGTACTAGAGGAGAATTTTTTGTTTTCTAGCTTTTTTCCCCTCTCCCTATGTCTAACACAACTTGAATCAGAAGACATATTCCCATAACTTACTGCAGCTTATTAAGATAGACTCAAGGAGGGCAGGGTGGTGAGGGCTAGCGTAGAGGAACACAAATCAAAATCTCCAGGGTAAGAAGTAATTCCCACCTTTTACCCTCCCCCACATTCCTCCCATCAAGATTCCAGACCTAAAATAAAGCCATTTTCTTATCTCTCTGATACAGTTTTTGACTACCACAGAAGCTATTTCATATGTACAAATCATCTGCTTTCTTTTCATTTACGAGAGAACTCCAGAAGGAGAACAAGAGAGAAGGAAATAATGCTTAACAATTAATGTAGAAAACTGGTGTTTTTCATAGCAAATGAAAATCATCTGGTCCAAACTTCTCACTTAAAAAAATAAAAAGCACCGAGGCCAAAAAAGATTCTGTGATTTTTTTTCAAGATTACATCATTAGTCTATGCAAAGCTAAGACCCAATGACATGTGTCCCTGTCCAAATTCTTACCTCTACACAATGTACCAACCGGATACCCCGGTTTCACCAGTGTCAGATAACATACTTGTATTGTATGAGATAACAGGAAAAAAAAAAAGGAAATATGCATTTACTTTAAAACACAGAAGCTTGGGAATTATAGTCCAGTTAGGCTAACTCCCGGGCAACTCATATTTTAAATTATTTTATAAGCTCCACAAAACATCAAGTCTTTAAGTAATGGCTTATGGAGATTTACAGTAGATAAATCTGACTAGATGAATCTAACTCACTTACTTAAGATAAATAATCTGACAAGTTCCTCAAGAGCCATGACTCTTCCTTATTCTTATTTGGATGTCTAGGGCCTGACACAATACTTGGCTCATAGCAGGAGCTCAATCAGTATTTAATGAATAAATAAATGTGACCCTCATTGCTAAACTGTTAAAATGTGGCAAACAACAACAAAAACCAAACACACAAGCACTTAGATATCAGTGGCAAAATCATCTTAAAGACATGAACGACTGCTTGCAATTGTAGAAATGGGGGCTTCTAGCTGGTGGTGTTTGGTTTTTTAATAATTAATTTGTATGGTTGAGCAAAGACTTGAAAACTGCTTATTCAGAAATCCAAAATAATATTAAAATGTTGGGAATAATGTGAATTAAGTAAAACTCAAAGGAAAAATGTCTGCACCAGATGTAAAAAAAAAAAAGGCTTCTGCTCTTGACTCTATAATTATTTGCCATTTTAACCTTTCTTTCAATTTTTTTTACTTGCAATATGAGGAGTACCTGGCCAAAATGAGGGGTTTTTATTTTAATACACAAAGGATGCAGCTAGTTGCCAGAGATGGCCCCCAAATAGTTCCTCCTTTTCCTGCACATGCTGGCTGCTCTTCCATCAAGAGGTGGAGTCTGTTCTCAGTCCTTTTGGACCACACTAGCCTCATGACTTGCCTTGGCTAACAGAAAGTGGTGGAAAGGCCGCTAGTTCTGGGAAATGCCTATTTCCCTCGTTTTCTGAAGAGGATTGGCTACTTTTGCCTTTGCACTGATAGTCAGTTGTCATGCTTAGTGGAAATTCTGGCTACATGGGGAACAGTGAGGAGGAGATACACTGGGGGAGACAGACGCCACAGAGGAGCATCGAGAGCATGCGGTTGAAGCTTTCTTGGAAGTTGAAGCCTAGCCCCACCACCAGATGAAGCCAGCCAGCTGCATGGGTGACCCCAGCTTTTACCAGGTAGAGGTTCCACTTAGCCAACATCTCCTGCTCCTCCCTTCCCTAACCTACAGAATCATGAGAAATACATTATTATGGCTTCAAGCCACTAAGTTTAGTGTGATTCATTACAAAGCAATTAGATAACTCAAATAGTGTATTTGAACCTATGGAAGAGTGAAACAATTTAGAAAAATACCAGAAATTTTCTGAAAATGAAAATAAGTGCAAAAATCAAGATAAAGAATCATAGTCAAGCAACTGTAACCAATTGGACATGCTTTGAAACGTGGTCAAAATACTACTACAGTACTTGGCTTTTTAAATAATTTAACTCCTGTTGAAAAAAATTAGACAAGGGATGGGTCTAAGATTTTCCCTCACTACCTGGAAACTCATGTCAGATGACATTTGCATGAATAACATAGTCCTGTGGACATACTCAAGATTATGCAAATTCTTACAATGGTAGTTAAAAAAGAATACTGAAATACAAGTAGTAAGGTTACCTACATCAATTCTAATTTTTATATATAAAACCATGCTTATTTCATTACTGCATCATTAACAACACGTTCCCTTTTTTGGTATCAAATTACTTAAGCTGTATGTCACAGATGAACAAGGCTAACTATATATTCAGGCATTTTAGTTTAGATTGTTTTGCCATTCAGCTGAAGTTGGAAAGGTGACCTTTAAATTTTGTTTTACATTCATTTTCCTTTGATTTAAATGCCTTTTAGTACTGTCATTATTACTTTCCTTATATTCGAAAGCTTAATTTTTGTCCCTCAATATATTTGGAAATAGAGAACAGAATTCACTTGCCTTTTGAAATTGTTATTGTAATAATATTAAATGGGAAGGTATTTTTAATATAATTTGATCTAATGCTATATGAAATAGGGTAAGAATTCAGATTTTAAAACCACATATATTATTTAGGAATATGAGTAGCACATTTTTTCCCCACATGTGATTTTTCTATGTAAATGAGGCTTTCTTTTGTAAGAAAGACCTGATGAGAGAGAGAGAAACTGAGAAGAGGCATGGTATTCATTAATGGAGCTTATCCCTTTGTTTTAATCAGGAGGATAAATCATTTACTTTTTTGAAAAGTACAAATTTGTAAAGCCCTTATTGCATATAGAGTATGAAGATTATATGGGGTCTTAATCTAGATATTTAAATTTAAAAATTAGATTCATAAAACTTGATGGACATATTTTATGTAAACATTTTATACAAAAATTTCTATAAATCAATTAATAAATTTTAAAAAAGTAGAAAACTTTACCTTTAAAGGAATACAGTGATTAAATTTTGGAGAAATGAATATTCCTTTTTTTAAAATGATGTTAATCCACATGTAAGTTATGCTTTTAAAGTATTTAATGCCACATGTTAACTTTCTTAAAGTCAATAGCAATGATATGGAAGATCATACCTTATCAAAATTCTTAGAGGTAGAATATTTAAATAGATAAGTTTTTAAATGTTTACTGAAAATCTTCAATGTGGTAGGCCCAAGCCACTCACTTTTTACACTTTCTTTTTTCAACCTCACAACAATTCTTAGGGGTAAATACTATCCCCACCAACTTGAAAGATAAGAAAACTAAAATTTAAAAGTTTTGTGGTAAAATACCCAAGATAAAAAGCTGGTAAGTGTCCAGAATTAAGTTTTCAACAAAAGTCAGCCTAATCATAGCACCCATGGTTTTCTCATTATTTCATAGTACTTAGGGTTAATCTGCAGCTTTTCAAACTGCAGATTTTATTACTTTGATGGCTTCCTAGCACACCCTTCAAACCTCTTTGTAATCTAGCATCATCCCACCTAATTGTCTTTTACCTAAAAACTCTCTGAAAGAGTTCCAGAGAGTAAAATGATAGAGACACATTCAATATATTATTGGAGGAAATGGCCTAAGTTTGGGGGTGGGGATGAGAGTGAGGATAGGGCCTTTGAGAGGAAGATAATCTGGATCCTGGTGGATTGAAGGACGAGGAAGGATTAGGTAGGTGGGCATTTTAGGCACACAGCATAGCATGTGCAGAGCACAAGACAGCATGGAGGATGCAACAAAATATGTATTTCCAGGATTAGCAGAAAATAAAATTCAAAGTAGCATGGTAGGCTGGAGAGCCAAGCCAATACGGAGAGTCTTATGTGATGAAAGCAAGACTGGATTTATCACTCAACAAGGGGAAACTATTAAGAAGTTTTTAAGAAAAAGAGTTGTAGGATCATGTTTATTTTACATAAATTACCCTGAAGCTGTACGAAAAATGACTTGTGGGTAAGGAGAGGGGGTTTGATAGCAAAAGTGAGGACAAGGACACAGTGAACTCTGAGGGTGACTGCTGGTCAAGAGATGTACTTTAACTCCTTCTATGGTAAGTTGTGGGGGTGTAGAGAGGAGGGTAACAGAGCTTGCCCACATGGTACCTTGTCCAGAGTCCAAAAGGGGCTTCCTTCATGAGATACTTTACTTTTCTCTGTTGGAAAACTGTCAAAACGTACTGATTGTTTTATGTACAAGACACTTTACCAACAGTGCCTGAAACTCATTAATAAATCACATTTACACTCCCTTAGGCACTTACACTCCTGTGTCCTTGGGCAGTGCCATGATGGCAAATGGTTCTCAACGTGGTTAGGAGGAAGACAGTGTTTCTGACTGGTAATTAGAGAAAGTGAAGTGGAAAGATGACCAAGCATTGACTTCATTTGCTGATGGGATGCTGTTCCATAAATTGAGCTATAAAATCTAGAAAGAGAAAAACAGCTTGGGGCTGGGATGAGACTTTAATAAATTCAGTGTGGGGCTTATGCAGCTTAAAAATTCCTAGGGAATATCTTAATGAAATGTTTATTAGACACTGGATATATACATCTGAAACTCAGGGGGAGGTCAGAGTAAAGTAAGAGTTATAACGATGAGATGACCCAGAGATACATCATGGAATGAGAAGGACAGCAGGAGGAAGTAAGATTACAAAAACATTAATGTAAAAGGCCAATAAGTGAAGAGATTCCCACAAAGAGATGAAAAATAGTCCAGAGAGGCAGAATGAGAATTAGGGACAAATGCTGTCAAGGAAAGCAAGGGGCAAGTTACTCACCAGGTGTCAATGCACCAGGAAAGGTCCAGCAAAAAAACAGCAATGGAAAGGAGCTTCATTACTCAAATTTAAATCCCTGGCATCTGACAGAGGTCTTGCACCTAAAAGGTTCTCAAAGTTTGCTGAAGGAATGTATGAAGAAACTCTGTTTTATACCGTTTTGCTTTTGAAGAGGAGATGGCCATACGATGGAGGAGAAAGGAGCTATGGAGGAAAAACAAGTATTTCCTAAACACCTACAAGGAAAAACATGTATTCTGTGCCAGGAGCTCCCATAAGCTGTCACTGAAAAATGACATAATATCTACAGAGTCCTGATAGTAAACAAAATAATTTGTGCATTTAAATGGAACTTAACTGCTCAGTCAATGACTGAATGGTATTTAAAGTTTCTAAAGCGAAGGTTCCTGGTGCTCTCCCAGCTCTGTCACTTACCAGCTCCTGACAAAATGGAAATTTTTTAATTTATATGAAATTTACAAGAACTTGGAAGAGATACCTCTGACACCTTTTCATACTCAAAGTTGCAGTTTCCTTTGTATTGGTCATAGTTAACACCCCTGATGTGTACTTTCACTTGGCCGGACTTCAAATTCTCCAAGTACATTTGGACTTAGTTTTCTTCTGGAATCATTTCAGAGAGTTCTGAAGGCCACAGAATCTCAATATTTATTTTTAATAAATGGGAAAGTATTTTTAAAGCAATCTGTTTATTAAACAATTTAATCAGCCCAAGAATTATTATAAGAGAAGGCAGTGAACGTAACTCACTTAGACTTGCAAAGAAGGCCAAGGCTTTTAACACACCACAAAAAAGTTATCAGACAACTAACATGCCTACTATCTGTGATGAAGAAGTAGAAAACCAAACAAAAATGCCAAAGGAATTTATTAAGAATTACTTTTAAAAGCTCTTCATATTCAGATCAGCAAGATGACACATATCACTGAGTACTTAAACATCTTGATACACCCCTTTGCCTTCAACTACTACACCTTTCAGAAATTTGAGAGAGGTAAAATGCCTTCACTGTGAAACACTAGAAAGAAGATTTAACTGATCACCTTAGAGAGACACTGCTACAGATTTGAAAGGAAGCTTAACATTTCTCTGGAAGTCACTGGAACAGATCATGCTAATCAATCAATTTTCAAATCCCTAGTAAAGTAACATGAGCTATACTCATGTCTTTTACAAAGTACATTGATATAACTTTCTCTTGTGACAGAGAAATGGTATTTACAAGTATCCTGGAGTCAGAAAAAACAATATACCCAGATGTGAGTAAGCCCTTTTATTAAATTTCATCTGATTGTCTTTCTAATAGGATATTAAAAAAAAAAAGTGACACGTGGCTAATACAGTGTGCCACTGTTTCAATCAGTGGCTTGTTGTTAATCTAAAGAGTTTTATAGAGTAGTATCTGAAAGCAGAAGTTCAAATTAGATATTGTCAATACACATTTGAGGAAAAATAGAAAACAAGAAATATATCATCAGGTCTAATTGCCAGAAAGAAACAAAAATGATCTCATCTGTATGTAAAGATGACAATATGGTATTAAAAATTCACCTATGATTACTGTATATATGGAGAGAATACCAAATATCAGTACAAAAAAGTGTCCCATCTACTATGATTTGTTTTTTTAATAAAGATTTTATTTATTCATTTGAGACACAGAGATAGCATGAGCAGGGGGAGAGGCAGAGGCAGAGGGAGAAGCAGGCTCCCCGCTCAGCCAGGAGCCTGTTGCGGGGCTCAATTCCAGGACCCTGGGATCATGACCTGAGCTGAAGGCAGACGCTTAACCATCTGAGCCACCCAGGCGCCCCCCATCTACTATGATTTGTAATAGTTAAACCTTTACAGGGCACAACAGTTGCCTTAGAACTTTATTTGGATAAAGGATCACTGAAAAAAATTTAAAATTTAGAGTATCTAGAAACCAGAGATGAGTGAAGTTGCTATGGGGTTAGAAAGCGAAGGAAAAAAAAAGGCTTAGGGAATTCAGATTTTAGTTTATAAAAGAGAAATATGGGGGTTGAATGTTAACAATTACACTATAATGTATTGTTCTTCATTTAAAAAATCATGCGTGACCCAGCTATAACACTATAAATCAATGGCAAATATACAGCCACAATTAAGGTTAAGAATTTAACAAAGCAGGAGTTTGTTTTCCTAGAGAAAAGATGTAGCATTTCTGATAATGACTGTCCTCTAATCATAAGACTTATATAATAAACCATCTAATGTTGTCACTGGATTTTGTACAGATATTTTATATCCAAACTGAACTCTTGCTTGCCCCCCGAACATACCTTTCATGCTTCCATTTTGCTTTTGGCTAGCTCATACTCATCTTTCACTCGTAGCTTAAATGTCATTTTCTCAATTTAAAATAGATGCCCTCTGCATTCCTTTCTTGTAACACTTTATTACTTTTTCTTTAGAGCATTTATTGCAACTTGTAATTACCTACCATTTCTATTTATGTATTAAGCAGTTATTATAAGCCAAGTATTGTGCTAGGTACATGATGCACTTCTCTCCCTCACTGGGTTATAAGCTGAAAGAAAACAACCACCGTATCTGTTTTAAGTCCTACATGCCATGGCTGAATACAATGAATGAATGAATGAACAAATGAATGTGTGAAGGACAAATGAGAAGGAGGAACCTCTTTTCTTGGTGATAAGAATAACAACAAGTTACAACCAATGTAATGGGTGTATATTGCAGAGAGTACTGGGCATTTTATATTTGTTTAATTTCCCCCATCCACGTGGAGTAGATGGCACGATCATTTAAAGATCAGAGAGATTAAGTCACTAGACAAAGGCCAACAGCTGATAATTAGTGAAGGTGAAATTCAAATACAAATCTGCCCACATTAAAGGCAATATAATTGGTATCTCGCTACATTCCTAGGTCTGCAGTTTCATGAAAATATACATGTGTCAAGACAGTCATTTCAAAAGTTTGTTATTTCCCTGACAGCACAGTAACTCTTGATAGAGCAAACATTAAAGTGCCTCCTGGGTTCTGCTGGGAAAATAGGTAATTTGTGGTTATTAATATTTTCTGTTTTCCTTTAATCTCAAATTTTAGTTACATGTAAAAAAATAAATCCATTAGTTGATGGCTATAGACAAACCTTAAGATCTTTCAGTAGATAACATTTTAAAGCACCTAAAAGTATAATATTGTGCTTTAGGAGTGAACTTTTTTCATTTAAAAAATAACTATAAAACACTGATGAAAGAAATTGAAGAAGACACAAACAAATGGACAGATATTCCATGCTCATGGGTTGGAAGACAAGATATTGTTAAAATGTCCATATATTCAAAGCAATCTACAGATTTGATGCAATCCCTATCAAAATACCAACAGTGTTTTTCACAGAACTAGAACAGACAATCCTAAAGTTTATATGGAACCACAAAAGACTCTGAATAGCCAAAACAATCTTGAAAGGGAAAAACAAAGGTGGAGGTATCCACATTTCAAGTTATATTACAAAGCTGTAGTAATCGAAACTGTATGGTACTGGCACAAAAACAAACACATAAATCAATAGAATAGAGCCCAGAAACAAGCCCCAGATTATATGGCCAGTTAATCTTCCACAAAGGAGTCAAAAATATCCAATGGGAAAAAGACAGTCTCTTTAACAAACGGTGTTGGGAAAACTGGACAGCCATATGCAGAAGAATGAAACTGGACCACTTTCTTACACCACACACAAAAATAGACTCAAGGGGCACCTGGGTGGCTCAGTCGGTTAAGCGTCTGCCTTCAGCTCAGGTCATGGTCCCAGGGTCCTGGGATCGAGTCCCGCATCGGGCTCCCTGCTCCGCGGGGAGTCTGCTTCTCCCTCTCCCTTCCCTCGTGCTTGCTCTCTCCCCCACACCCTGTCAAGTAAATAAATAAAATCTTAAAAAAAATAAAATAAATAAACTCAAAATGTGTTAAAGACCTAAATGTGAGACCTGAAGCCATAAAAATCCTAAAAGAGAGCCCAGGCAGTAATTGCTCTGACATTGGCTACAGCAACAATTTTTTAGATATGTTTCCTGAGGCAAGGGAAATAAAAGCAAAAACAAACTATTGGGACTATATCAAAATAAAAAGCTTCTGAACAGCAAAGAAAACAATCAACAAAACTAAAAGACAACCTACTAAATGAGAGAAGATATTTGCAAATGACAGATCCAATAAAGGGATAGTATCCAAAATAAATAAAGAACTTATAAAACTCGGGGCGCCTGGGTGGCTCAGTTGGTTGGGCGACTGCCTTCGGCTCAGGTCATGATCCTGGAGTCCCGGGATCGAGTCCCGCATCGGGCTCCCTGCTCAGCGGGGAGTCTGCTTCTCCCTCTGACCCTCTTCCCTCTCGTGCTCTCTCTCTCTCTCATTCTCTCTCTCTCAAATAAATAAATAAAATCTTTTAAAAAAATATTAAAAAAAAAAGAACTTATAAAACTCAACACTCCAAAAACAAATAATCCAATTAAAAATGACAGAAGACATGAACAGACATTTTTCCAAGGACGACATCCAGATGGCCAACAGACAAATGAAAAGATACTCAAAATCACTCATCATCAGGGAAATGCAGATCAAAACTATAATGAGGTATCACCTCACACCTGCAGAATAGCTAAAATCAATGACACAGGAAACAACAGGTGTTGGTGAGGATGTGGAGAAAGAAGAAGCCCTCTTGCCCTGATGGTGGGAATGCAACCTGGTGTAGTCACTGTGGAAAACAATATGGAGGTTCCTCAAAAACTTAAAAATAGAACTACCCTGCGATCCATAATCCCACTACTGGGTATTTATCCAAAAAACACAAAAACACTGATTTGAAAGGATATTTGCACCCCTCTGTTTATTGCAGCATTATTTAAAATAACCACATTATGGAAGCAGCCCAAGTGTCCACTGATAGATGAATGGATAAAGAAGATGTGGTGTGTGTGTGTGTATATATATATATATATATATATATATATATAATTCAGCCATTTAAAAAGATGAAATCTTGCCATTTGCAATGACATGGATGGAACTAGAGTGTATTCTGCTAAATGAAATAAATCAGTCCGAGAAAGACAAATACCATTTGATTTCACTCATATGTGAAATTTAAGAAACAAAGCAAATGAAAAAGGAAAAAAAGAGAGAGATGACAAACCAAGAAACAGATTCTTAACTATAGAGAACAATCTGATGGTTACCAGAGAGGAGGCGGGTGGAGAGATGAGTTAAATAGGTAAAGGGAGTAGGAATACATTTATCATGATGAGCACAGAGTGATGTATAGAATTGCTGAATCACTCTATTGTATACCTGAAATAGATTGTACACCTGAAATACAAAACTGTATATTAACTACACTGGAATTAAAATTTAAAAATTAATTAAATAATAAAAACTTTGTATTAAAATGATACTTATTTTTTAAAGTGAATACCTAACCTTGTATTTTAAATGAACCAAGACATTAATAACAAAAGTTTCAAAAAGTCATAAATATACATTTTTATTATTTAATGAGTCCTGAGTACATGTTCTTTGTTAAACTGTGTATCCCCCATGTACTTTGAGGGGTTTCATTGTGTTCAAAAGGAGCAACAGTTTTTATTTTATTTTTATTTTTTAAAATATTTTATTTATTTATTTGACAGAGAAAGACACAGCGAGAGAGGGAACACAAGCAGGGGGAGTGGGAGAGGGAGAAGCAAGCTTCCCATCAAGCAGGGAGTCCGACGCGGGGCTCGATCCCAGAACCCTGGGATCATGGCCTGAGCCGAAGGCAGACACTTAATGACTAAGCCACCCAGGCACCCCAACAACAGTTTTTATTTTTAATTATAAAAGATTTTCTTAGCTTTTTAATTACATGTAAAACTGTTCCCAAACACATTACTTAACTGATATGCATCACAGAAAATATCTTGCCTTAGAAACACTTCAAACAAGGCAAGTTCCACAAAAGACAGGGCCACTGACTAACACGCAGCAGCAATATGACCTCTTGACCAAAACTTTTCTCAATTGCATCATAAAAGACCCCTGACACCTGTCATTTTCAGAGATTAATTACAAATTTCTGAAGCATACTGCAATGTTGCTTGTACAGAAATAGGACAAATTTTACCCCCCCCAAGATCTGTATTTAATTTTTTAATTTTTTTCTGGTATTTTATTTTATTTTTTATTATGTTCAGTTAGCCAGCATATAGTACATCATTAGTTTTTGATGTAGTCTTCAATGATTCATTCGTTGCGTATAACACCCAGTGCTCATCACCCCAAGTGCCCTCCTTAATACCCATCACCTGGTTACCCCCTCCCCCACACCCCCTCCTGTCTGTAACCCTCAGTTTGGTTCCCAGAGTCCACAGTCTGTCCTGCTTTGACTCCCTCTCTGATTTCTTCCCATTCAGTTTTCCCTCCCATCCCATGTAGTCACCTGTGCTATTGCTTATGATCCACATATGAGTGAAACCATATGGTAATTGTCTTTCTCTGCTTGACAAGATCTGTATTTTAATTTTGACCTACTCTTACTTGTTTTAAAAGCCAGAACATGTTTAATACTAAAGTAGTAAACCTGCTTAAGTTCATCACTTTTGTATCCTATCTCCAACACAACTGCAGTTTTCTTGTGTGTCTAAGGAACAAATCCTCCACATCAGGTATCTCATGGCTTCCCTAAGTAAGCCAAGTCCACTTTAATGTTTTAAAGAAAACTGAGCACTCAGGTCATCGAAGTGTATCAAAAACCTGCAGTAGTCATATCAACCTAATGGATGGGTTTCAAAGCTAATGTTTGCTTACAAAGCTTATTGATATTTGCAAATGAATAATTTAATGCAAATCTGAACATCCGCAATTACCTAAAAATCTAACATCTCTGGAATCAGGCAAAACAGACATATTTAATTTCATGTCAATTTGCAATTTGTTTACGTAAACATCTACCTAGATGTTGTACATCTGTGTGGTTATAAAATGAACTGTATTTTTAATAAACAAGGGGACTTCCTTAATAGAAAATAAGGACATTAATGTGGATTTATTTGTAAGGTAAAGATTTTTTTTTGGCAACATGAAAAGTTAATTATTTTGGTTTACCTAGACTTACTGATATCAGACAATGGAATACAGGTAGATGTACATAGCAGTTTGAAAGGAATACAGCAATACTGAATACAGATAGAGGCATAGGGGTTGAGATTATAAGCAATTAAACTTCAGGAGCTGAAGTGAATTACTTGTATCACCGGCAGAGTGGAGACCGAAACTGTAAGTCAGAGAAATCTGGTGTGTATGCAAAGTTCTGTATAAAATGACGAGAAGTGGTGATAAATGAGGGCTGAAGAGAAATCTGTTTTCACAACCCACGGTTCAGGTTCACAAAATAACCCATCCATACATCAGATACATACTTCTAGCACTTGCAGCACCAAAACACATCACTTTGGCAGGAAAAAATGTTCTTATTAGGAACTGTGGTTTGGAAGGAGGAGAAAAAGGAGGCAGGTACATCTGTGTTTTACAGTGCTTCTTAATTATATTTCAATGTAATGACAAAGGAAAAGTTTACATTTATAGAAATAAAGAGTTGTTTAGGGTTTCAATTTTAAAATAAATAAATGTAATGTTCAATACATTTTAGTTTATTACAAAGCAGCACTTAGACAAGTTTAAGCTATACTTAACCTTGATATTTTTAGATCCTTTATCTACTTAAGGAAACTTTAACGTCTAAGTTTCCTAGATATATTTTTAAATAATGTAAATATGATAATGACAGGTAACACACACACATATAGTTTTTAACATGTGTCAGACACGGTTCTACCTCCTTTACGTACAATAACCCATCTGGTTTGCAAACCAATCTTGAGGACAATACTACTATTATTTTCATTTAGAGATTAGGAAATCAGCCTGAAAGTTTAAAAGAAAGCAAAATACTTTTATTAAAATGCTCACTGAGTCCGCTAAACTTGCTATTTGCATATCAAAATTTTTCATGGTGGTTTTCTAATTTCAAAATAAATAGCCATCAAAAAATATTCCATTCATTTCTCCTCAACTTACAAAATTTTATCCTGCTCTGCTTCTCAAAGATGTTGAACAGTCCAGTCAGTGTGCTACAAAATGTAACTCTCCTCGAGAAATAAAATTGCAACTATGAGGAAAAGGCGGCAATATACAGGTTGGTGGCAATCAAATGCCGTTTATCCTCACAAATGACGTATGTCACCTTGTTTAAAGCTGCTTGTCAGATGACCATGTCTTATCTAGAGAGGGGAGTGGCTGAATACTTATATATTTCTCTAGAGCTGTGCCGTGCTACCAAATATTAACATGAAAAGGCTAGCGGGATCACTATGGATCTAGCAGGAAAGGACAACATCAGGAGCCGGAAAAGGCATTAGCTTCAACTTTAAATTTCATTTTCCCCTGTTTAAATTAGATTTTTTACATTATTTAAATGTAATTTTATTACATTTACTGTATTATAGTGACACTTGAAGTGCGGCTATTGTATGAGTCTGCCTGCGCCTCAGGTACAATATAAACTAAAGCTTATAACTCAGCTTTGAAATTAGCTCATGAATCAAAAGAGATATAAAGTCTAAGCTTCAAAACCCATCTTTATTTACCAGATTTGCAAGAAATCCATTTGGCTTTTATTAATATCGGTAGTTATTTTTAAAAATCAGATTTTGATTTTGATTTTCTTTACACTCTTAACCATTCTATTGGTTAAGAGTGTAAAGAAAGAAAAGCAGAGACTGCTTTTCTCAGCTACTTACACCACGCCACAACATTTACAACTAAAATACAAATCATAACATTACCAATAATGGGTTTTGAAGGCATTTTCCCCTTCCAAATTCAAAACATACATATATGACCACTGCAATGAGCTTGGATATTTAAAATTTATTTAATACTCAAACTGTAAGTAACAGTGAACAGATTAAATACATTCTTATGGAACACTTCATGGAGATTAACCTACTTAAAAATTTTTTTCATCTGCTGGAAATTATTCTGAAAAGTTTCATTCTAGCTCTCAGACACATTCATTCATTTGCAGTCAACAAAATTTATTGTGCATCTACCATGTGCAAAACCCTGTAATAGGATTCAGAGAAATGGTCCTTACCAGGGTAAATGGATGTGAAACAAATAGTCACACGTCTTGAATGTTATAAAGGGGGTACTCTACTCAAGACGGGTGTGTATGTTGGCGGGGAGGGAAGGTGGATAACCTCCCTGAAATGACTTTAAATCTCAAATTTGAAAGATAAATAGGAATTCCACTTGTTAAAGGTAAAGTTTTAGGGGGCTGGGAAACAGGAGGGAAATTTTAGTGTGGTGTACATGTGATCCAGGTAGACACATGTTAGACATGTGAAGGAGACAAGAAAAAACTCAGCTGGGATTGCAGAAAGAGTTTCTGTGGGGCTGCAGCAGTGAGAGCCCAGGGCAAGACACAGGATAAATGAGGATGGAGAGAGAGGTAGGTCGGGAGGGGCTTGGTCATGTGGACTTTATTTGAAGATTCAAAGGAAAGCATCCAGATTAAAAGGAAAATGACATGGTCGAATTTGGATTTCAAAACTATCATCTGGCCACAGGGAAAACCAGATAGTAAAGGCTGGTCATATCATGAGGTAAGAGAAGGTGGTAGACAACGGGATGGCGACTGGGGCAATGGGAAACAGACAAAATCAAAAGCCATTTGGGAAGCAGAGTTGAAAATGATTGGCAATAGATTGCATTTGGAGAATGAGGCAGAGTGAGGAGACAAGACTCGTAGATTTCTTTCTTCATTAGTGGAGTGGCCTAAAGTGCCATTTTCAAAGATAGGGATCAATGGAAGAGAAGTCATTTTAGAGGAAGGATGATATTTCCATATGGAACGTGTTGAGTTTGACAGGCTGAAAGATATCTAAATAGAGGTGAATCAAAAATATTGCAGGGAATATGATATAATTAGGTCAGAACACCGTTGTTAACTTTTATTTTACCTTGGATTTATTTACTTGCTTATTGGAAAGTAGATTGTAAATCCCCAAATTAGAAGTAGATTGTAAAGAGAACTATCTTAATCTTGGATTATTTAAAGAGGATATGAAGAATGGCTATGTAGAACTTAGTTGGGTTTTTTTTCAATTATAGTCTAACAGTTTTATTATTTACCTGTTGCATTATTTTAACAAAAGACTCATTTTCATATCTTTAATATTAATAGACCATGAGCTCCACGAGTGGAAACACTTTTGCTGTTTTATTTGCTGTCTATACATAATCACCTTAACAGTGTCATAAACTTACTATATAATAAATGTTGAATGAATAAATGATATAAAGACACATAGCATATTTAATTATGTAGTATAATTATAAAAAGTAACTCACAGGCAAATGTGAATCTTACTAAAGAACCTAATGATATAACAACATTTCTAATCCCGTTTTGCAGGGACTTTTAGAACTGTAATTAAATTATCAATGTCTATAAAACTCTCTGACATCATCTGAAGAAACTTGGGAATAAAAATGTTTATGATTCAAATCTATACATTCTAAAATGAAGCTGAAAGTGGTCTGAGAAAGATTAAACTTATTTTTTAACTTAGAAAAGGCCAAAAGTGTAGTTCAATTCATTGTATTATATATCGATACTTAATTCAGAATACATTATGGGTCAGTATGAAATATAAATTTCTAATCACAATACCAAATTGGCTACTGCATTTTCAAACATTCTCTACAACTGAGTGGGATTAGTAGTTAAAAGAGTAGAATGAAGAAACTTCTTAATATTCTTGTGCAGTATTATTCACCTAAATAGGGTGTATTTTCTGAAGGTGATTTCTTCAACTTTTTGAAAATTGCTAATGCATAGATACAGTACATATGTAAACATTAACTAGGTAATATAAACCCTTGTAAGTTTTGTGTATCTTATATAAGAATGTAAAGCTTAAATTGGAAATTGAATATTGTTTTATTAATAAAATTTACATGATTAAATAGGGCTTATTATTTTTATACTTCATCTAAATCTACATAATCTGTGATTTTTCTGTCATTCTCGGAGACCATTTACATAGTTGAAAATTAGTTGATAACCCACAAAATAAGACATAAAGCATAGTTTGTCTTTGGAACAGCTTAGCTTTCTGGTCTACATTCTTTGATTTTTAAGTAAAATCAAAATTTGGACTCTCAATTAGAAACACAACACACTGAAAACAGACATAAAAGGAAATGAATTGTGAAGTTGGAATTGAGCCTAAGTTACATACTGTTGAAGGCCAATTTATGTCTTGTTTAGAAAAGGGTCACCATAACACTTTTAAGGCTTGATGCCTACAGCAAATCTCTTGTTATTTACAAAGATTAAAAAAGCACAAACTCATTTTCTTAATAAGCTTCTTCAGTTCTTCAAATAGTTCTAAGAAATGCCAAAGGCTTGCCTTAGATAACAAGTATACAGATAATCCAAACTACAGCAGTGTCAGCTAAATAATATTTGATACCCAAAGATGCCGTTGGTGGGATTTTCATTGCTATAGAAATGTATGAGTTATAAATTTTAGCAATTCTCACAGTTTTGAGAGTGTTAAAAGAGCTTTTTATATTAATTGAAATAGCTGAATAGAAAAAAAAAGCCACTGGCTTTAAAAATGGAAATTTGTTTTCCATGTGCTAATTGAGCTTCAGAGGAATACACTATTTTCTTCTTTTAAATTATGTGTAATTTTCTCTAAAATAAAGAATACATGGTAATTGTAGAAATTCAAAAATGTAGAAGAAAAAAAATCATTCCTAGCTTGGTTATCCAGAGATAAGAATTATTAACATAGTTTTCCCATTCTTCTGTAAAAATTTTTAAATATTAACTGTTATCATACAGTATGTTAACCAGATAGACTACATGATTATAAGTGTCTATTTTCCTGATTATCAAAGTAATAGTTGTAGAGAATTTGAAATACACAGTCATCAATCTTAAATATTATATATTTATTAGTTATAAATGTTTGAGTATTTGTTCTCAATCCAAAAATTGGACATGCAGTTAATTTAAGTATAATTTGATGCATCCAGGAGAAGTCAGAACCTGCAATATTGCATTAAAACACAGTAATTGTTTTAGAAAATAATTCATATGCCAATGAACAAAGCTATACAAGTGAGAAAAAAAAGAGTACGGTCAATCTTAAGAAGGAGAAATTATTAACATGACTAAGAGGAGTTTAGCAGAACACTAAGTGTGAGCCTTTATAACTAAGTACGAAAAGGTGTGGTGATTTCAAGAACTGAGAAGCTCAACTTGATAAAGTAGTATCAGGTATCAGTCCATGTTTTGCCAGCTCCTAATCCATGAACAAACTAAATACTCAGCCTTTGCCTGTTTCTTGGTTAGATTTTCAAAGACGGATGTTGAATGGAGAGTCAGAGTCAGGCATATGAGAGCTTCTCACATTTACTCAACAATCATCATTCAGCATCTACTCTAATAGGGTGACCACTGACCACTTGCATTTATAGTGACACTAGGTTCTTTTAAGAATATAAAGGTAAATGATATATGCTTGAGTGCTGGCCTCAAATATGTTATATTTTAGCTGGAGATATAAAACATGAGTAAAAAATGTATATTAGAAGACATAAAACATTAATTTTATTCTTTACTATTATTATTACTATAGATCTATGAGAATTATTTCAAATATTGTTGAGACCATGCCTATTTTGCCTACTGAGTGTTTACACATAAAATATACGTGAAATCATTTTTTGAAAAGTTTCAGGACGTTGAACAGCATGTGTACTTTACTGGTCACATGACAACTTTCAGTGTCTGATCTATAGTAGGAATTTTGGTATGAACCATGGGATGAACCCAGAGGATGAGCATCAGGGCAGTTCTTTGCTCTTCCAATGTTCTTACTTGGAATTCTTTACACTTGGGATTGGAGTTTCCCAAAGTATCACTCTGCTTTGACATACTCATGAAATGTTACTAGCTGCATGTACTGCAAGTGCCAAGTCCATCTTCAGTCCCAATAACATAAAAGAAAAAAAAAAGTACTATGGAACATTGTTACCATTTTTTTGGCCTCTTTTAAAAAATGTTGTATTCATGTATAATTTACATACCATAAAATAAATGCATCCATTTTGAGTGTACAATTCAGTGTTTTTAGGATATTGAGAGTTGTGTAACCACTACCATAATCCAATTTTAGAACATTTCCATCACTCTAAAAAATTACTCTTGCCCATTTGCAGGTCACAGCTCTTTCCTACCTCTGGCCCCACAAAAGCACTAATCTATTTTCTGTGTACCTCAATTTGCCTTTTCTAGGTATTTCATATAAATTGAATCATAACATATCTGGCTGCTTTCACTTCATTTCACAAGCAAAATATTTTTGAGGTCCAGCTATATTACAACATATGTCAGTACTTCATTCCTTTTTATTGCCGAATAGTATTCCGGTTATGTAGTATTTATCCATTTACCAGTTGATAGATATTTGAGTTAATTCCACTTTTTGGCTATTATAGATAATGCTGCTATAGATATCTACATGAATGTTTTGTGTGTACATATATTTTCATTCCTCTTGGGTAAATACCTAGGAGTGGAATTTCTGGGTCGTGCAGTAAACCTTGTTTAACTTTTTAAGAAACTGTCAAACTGAGGGCATCTGGGTGGCTAGGTCAGCTAAGTGTCTAACTCTTGCTTTCAGCTCAGTTCATGATCTCATGATCTCATGGGTTGTGGGATCAAGCCCTGCTTCGGGCTCCCCACTCAATGGGGAGTCTACTTGAGATTCTCTTCCTCTGCCCCTCACCCCTCGCTCTCTCTCTCTCTGTCTCTAAAATAAATACATAAATTAAAAAAAAACTGCCAAGCTATTTTCCAAAGTGATACCATCATTTTACATTCCCCACCAGAACTGTATGCAAGTTCTTGTTTCTCCTTATTCTTGCCAATTCTTACTATTATCTGTCTTTTTTATTATAGCTATTCTAGTGAGTATGTAGTGAGTGTAAAGTAGTATCTGATATAACCATAATTTACATTTCCTAATGACTAATGATGTTGAACATCTTTTCATGTGCTTATTGCCTACTCATATATTTTCTTTGGTAAGATGTTTTTACAGTATTTTACTCATTTTTAAATTGGCTTATCTGTCTTAGTGACTTGTAATTTTTATTTATATATTGTTATCACAAATTTTAAAGAACCACGTTGTTTATTTGGATAGAATATATTCAAAGGAGATGCATGTATGATCATAAAGATTCAACTGATGACAGCCATTTCCTTTAGAACTGTGATTATTTATTTACAATTGTTCGTGATTCTTTAGCTAAGATGCAAGGAGTGCATATCTCAGTTCTTTCTTTAATCATTATTGTAACTATCACAATGACTAGTTTTACTGCTTATATACATATGGATAAAACCCAAGACATTGGTTGGAGTTGGGGTTAATAAAAATATGTGTTTTATTTTTGAGGAGTAATCTACCTAAGCTCCTTTTCTTGCCTTGACATATTTCAGTATCAAAGGTCCAATCTTCTAAGAATTTCTGAGACTGTTATAGATCACAATAAGAATTTCTTCATCTCTTCCATTGTTTTTCCTCCTTCCATTGTTTCCTGCTCCTCATTTTAATTCTCCTTTATAAAGAGCTGTTACTTAAAATTTCTACTACTACTTTATTCCTGCTGCTTCTAAAACATTTCTTAGGGTTGTTTGACACAAATTAGACACATATCATGATCACTTTCTTTAGTTTTATTCCATACCAGACTGTGTCTTGAAATAATAACTTTGTAATGGGAATATCATTTAATAAGCTTGATAAATTTTAATGTTTTTACACTTCAATTTGGGGAATTTCAGGTAGCTGAAGCTCTTAAGCACTTCTATTAATGAAAACTTTTGATAAATTAGGCCTGGAATCATTACTGTTATTTGTTAATGTAGGTAGTATTGGTGGATAGTAGGCAATCAAAGTTTAGTCTCTATAGAATAGCCATGAATGATGAACGGCAAACTCACTAAATAAATATTGTAAGTAAAGATTTCTATATTAAATATTTCCAAATATCACTAGTGGATCACTTATTTCAAGCCATATAAAATAAAACCAAATTAGAGTAAATATAATAATTTAGATAGTTCTATAAAGACTTTTAAAATAGATTTATTGAAAAGGGCCATTTTCTGATCTCTGAATATCCTCATCATATAAAATATCAAATGCTATGCCAATAACTTTAAAACCCTGAAATCACTTAATAATAATATAATAAGGACTTCAGAACATGTAATTTCCATAATATGAGGTAAATAATACAAAGAAGTGAAGTGGCTGACTACATGGAAGTGAAATCTAAAGTCTTTACTAATGTACTATAGTGTTCCCCAAAAGAGGGATATATCTCAATGACAGTGATGGAGTTCATTATCAATAAGTGTTTTAATTATTTAAGTAAATAGGAATATTATCTATGCACTCATAATGATGGGAATGTACTGTCTTGGAAAGGATATAGAATTTAGGGTTGGAAAGACCGAGTTTGAATCTTAGTAGCTGTGGGGTTTTGGACAGGGGGCTTTAATCTCTGAGTCTCAATACCATCATCTATAAAATGGGGATTTTAATAATAGCAATCTTCCTCACAGAACTGTCCATAATATTATATTAGATTAATGTATTAAACTATAAACTTTTAAAAGACATGAATATGGGTTTCCCTTATTATAACTACTTGAGGACAGGTTTATAAGTATGCTGGTAATTTTGGAGGTGAGAGGATCTATTTATTAGGAAAACAACCTTTACTAGACATTTCTAACCAAAGACAAACTGTAAAGCTAATATCAGAAAATAATATTTTTGAGATAATCTAGGCAGGAACAAAATGGTACTTATGGTGGCCATAATATCACACTCTAAATCTTAATACTATGATCATGTCATTAGAAACAGTTAATAATTATTAAATAAGTGGAATTAATCATAAATCAACTAGATGCCTCTGAATTTGAAGATCGTTCATAATCAGTTCCAATTCTCAAAATATATAAAACTCTAGCTGCTTTACAGATGAGATAATTGAGGCTCAGGAAGGTTATATAACATGCCTTAGTTCACATAGTAAGTCTAAAATACTTTTACAACAGCATATCCAACATAGTAGAATCATGAAATTTTAGAATTTCAAAGGTGGGTGGATTTTCCAATCCAATCTATTCATTTTGCATCGGAGAAAACTGAGGTTTGGAGAAATAAATAGACTTTTCCAAGGTCATACTGGAAATTTTAATATCAGAAATTTATTACTAGAAAATAGACCCCCAATTTATATGACCACACCCACAAATAAAAGGCTAAATTAATTTATAAAATGGTATTATCTTTTTTAAGTATTAATTTCACTGAAAAAATTACATTATCTACATGTTATGTTTCTTCAGCTATTTTCACCTTAAAAAGAGAAATCAAACAATATCTCCTAAGTCATTTGAACATCTGCTTTTCTGTTCTGAAGTCAAGTTGTACTTGTTACTCTGATACTCTGGTAGTAAGTGGGTAGCTGCAAAGGATGTTGGTTTGTCGGTTAAGTATTATATTTTATATAGGCCATTTGAGACCAGAATTATGGATTGCAATATCTAAATTCATTTTTTATTAAAGATGTGTCTTTAACGTGGATGGAACTGGAGGGTGTTATGCTGAGTGAAATAAGTCAATCAGAGAAAGACATGTATCATATGACCTCACTGATATGAGGAATTCTTAATCTCAGGAAACAAACTGAGGGTTGCTGGAGTGGTGGGGGCGTGGGAGGGATGGGGTGGCTGGGTGATAGGCATCGGGGAGGGTATGTGCTATGGTGAGTGCTGTGAATTGTGCAAGACTGCTGAATCACAGATCTGTACCTCTGAAACAAATAATGCAATTTATGTTAAGGAAAAAAAAAAGAAGAAGATAGCAGGAGGGGAAGAATGAAGGGGAGTAAATCGGAGGGGGAGATGAACCATGAGAGACAATGGCCTCTGAAAAACTGAGGGTTCTAGAGGGGAGGGGGGTGGGGGAATGGGTTAGCCTGGTGATGGGTATTAAAGAGGGCACGTTCTGCGTGGAGCACTGGGTGTTATGCACAAACAATGAATCATGGAACACTACATCAAAAACTAATGATGTAATGTATGGTGATTAACATAACAATAAAAAATTTAAAAATAAATAAAAAGAAAAAAAGATGTGTCTTTAAGACTGTGTTTTGTGTGTTCAGTGTTTAAATTCAAATTACTGCTTAGTTGCAACTTTCTCTTTGAAATGATTTAAATGATATGAGTGGGAAAAAATTCTACATAGTGGATATCGGGACCAGCAAAATGTTCATATATTCACTTTTTATTTCTCTTTGTTTCAAAGTCAACTGTAGCAATGAATATATTTTTATTTCACAAGTGAAATATTTCCATTCTAGCTTATCCACAGGATAATGTGACTTTAAGTATAGGTGTATGGGTTTTTTCCTCTCTTCGAAATAAGCAATACGTGGACAACACAGTTTAAAAAAGCTCATGATACCTCCTAACATAGTAGGCCCTATTACTAAGACAGCACTAGCACCTGATGGCTGGTGTGTGTGTCAGTACTTTTCAAGAGGCCCTCCTTTTGCTTTATAGGAGACATGCAGAAGAATCAACAAAACACCTTCTATTTTGGGTCATTTCAGAGACTTGGTTGGGGTTGTACATAAGATTTCTAGTAGAGCGAAAAATAACTAGATTAAGAGAATTACTTCTAGGCCAAATGAAGCTACAATGCCCCAAACTTAATTCTGGGGCTTGTAGACTAGTGATGGGCAAAAAAGATACAATGTAAACCACTTGTGTAATTCTAAATGCTGTAGTAGCCACATTAAGAAAGGTAAAAATAAACATGTGAAATAGATTTTAATAATATATATTATTGAACCCAATATATTCCAAAATATTATCATTTTAGCATGGCATCAGTATACAAATTATTAATGGGATATATTTTTTAAAGATTTTATTTATTTATTTGACAAAGAGAGACACAGTGAGAGAGGGAACACAAGCAGGGGGAGCGGGAGAAGAAGAAGCCGGCTTCCCGCTGAGCAGGGAGCCCGATGCAGGGCTTGATCCCAGGACCCCGGGATCATGACCTGAGCTGAAGGCAGGTGTTTAACGACTGAGCCACCCAGGTGCCCCTGGGATATTTTACATTCTCTCTTTTGTTACTAGGTCTTCTAAATCCAGTGTGTATTTTACCCTCACAGCACATCTTCATTGAGAACAGCCACTTTCAGTTGCTCAATAACTACCCATGGCTGGTTAGTGGCTCCTGAATTGGACTGAGCAGATCTAGAGTTATCTACAAAATAGCAAACCAGAACAGACCCTGGCATTTGGTCTATCGGTCTATAGAGACATGGGAGTGAGATGTTAAGGGTCTTCTTTCTCTCCCTTTAGGCAGTTTGATTAGGGTACTTGCACATTTTACTTTGTATAGACTATATAAGGAAGAGGACTTTTATTACATGGTAATAATTCTTACAGCTAATTTTTATTGAGCACTTACCATATATGTGATGCTCTTCTAATCTATTAAAATTCCCTTAATCCTTTCAATAGTCTTGTGAAATAGGGTCTGTTCTTATCCCTGTATTAGACAAGATGCCCGTTTGGAAGGCCTTATGGAAGAACTGCAATTAGTTGTTGCAGATGTGATTTCCTAACAAAGGAGAAGTAATGATCCCATAATAATAATAAGCTATTTTAAAAAATATGATGATTATCTAAGTCACCTCCTCCACAGTTGGCAGACATTGGGGAACACTTACTGCCCAAATAGTACAAATATTCTTAAAAGCTACAAAGAT
Organism: Eumetopias jubatus; assembly: GCF_037043125.1. Taxonomy (NCBI): domain Eukaryota; kingdom Metazoa; phylum Chordata; class Mammalia; order Carnivora; family Otariidae; genus Eumetopias; species Eumetopias jubatus. The sequence continues at coordinate 73,492,690 of NW_028274820.1, read as the reverse complement.
ATATTTTAGTGCCATATTCTGCATCTCATAATAACAAAAGAGTTACGAAACTTGGATGAAAATGAAGAGACACTCAAATCATACACAAACCACTTCTAATAACAATGTAGCATGTATCAGCATTTAAAGACTGAGCCACGGAGGCACCCCTGGGATATTTTACATTCTCTCTAAATCCAGTGTGTATTTTACCCTCACAGCACATCTTCATTGAGGACAGCCACTTTCAGTTGAAAAGCAACCATAGTAAGATACCATCAGTCCACAAATAGTGAATATTATATAGGGGATAAATATTGAATAAAAAAGGTCAATAATTGGAGATTGACTGCACAGGATTTCAATGTAAGTTAAAAATGAGCATATTTTCATAAAACCAGTGTCCTTCCAATTACTTAGCCTCAATGTAGGGACCGATTGTACAAGCTACCCTACTAATGTATCAATTCCTGCTACAAAAGTATAGGAAATAAAAGGAAAGCTAAAAGTAATCAAAATAATGAATCTGTATTTTCTAATTATTGGCTACTCTTTAGGTACATGTTTATTATTTGACAGAGTACAGAAATGCCCTCTCCACTCCTAGTTTTATCTGATTAACTTCCACTCATCATTCAAATCCTAAAGTCTTCCTTGACTACCTTACCAGCATCACTATCTCTGTTATAGGCTCTCAAAGTAACATTCATATCTCCTTTGAAGTGCTTGTCACATTTGCAAATTCACATTTATGTATGTCATTATTTGAGGGGTGTTTATATCCCTCACTAGAGAGTAAGCTGCATGAAGGCAAGAACCATATCAGTTTTTGCTCAATATTTTATCTGCTAGTAAAGTGCCTAATACAGAGTAGGTACTCAGTATTTGTTTAATAAACTAATAAATGTGCTAAACATGTTATAAGCATAATTTTCTTAACTTCTGAAATAATCCCAATAGTTACTTTTACTTCTGACTCATAAAGAAAATGAACCTTGGGTTAAGTGATTAGCCTAAGACCACATAGCTATTAACCAGTATTGAACTCAAGTAGTTTGATTCTCTCAATCACTTTTCAAAACCCCACCTTGCTTTTTAATTCTTCCCAATGCTTCACAGTCCAAACCCAATCCAAGTATTATTGACTCTATGTCTTAAATTTGATTCCTGTTCTTTTCCTGTCCTGCCTCTACTTAGTCCACACTGTGATGAAGTTGTCTTTCTAAGATACAAATCTGCCATGATGTTTCATGTTTTCAACTGAAAACAAATCTTCCATGGCTGTCCAGCATCCAAGAATAAAAGAATTCTCGGCATAACAAACAAGATCCTCCAGAATCTAGATCTTGCCTTTCTACCACTCCAATCTCAACTCCAGTTAATCTCCCAAGTGGGTCTTTGCATGCGGTGCATCAAAATACTGAGTGGTCCCCAATATTCTGTGCCTCTTTTACACCTTCCTGTCTGTGTGTGCCCTTTTCTTTCTACCTAGAATTCCTTCTCCCCTTTCTCTGCCCATTGATCTCTGCCCTTTTATCTCTGTGACCCAATTAAAACTTCCTTCCTAAAATCTTTCCTGACAAGCGAGGCTGGCTGAATCACTCCCTCTTCTCTGAGCCCTCACAGCACATCTCCCTCTGTCACAGCATGACTATCTTCTACACTGAAAGCTGGGGAAATATTTTCAACTTTTTTTTCCCAACAATTAGTGAAAAGTGACTAGCGCATAGTTGTCTAACCTAGTGAATTAATAGATACAGATTCCCAAATTCTGTATTCACAATTCAAGTTAAGGCAACTTCTGTTGCAAGGACATTAGGAGAGTATTTATTCACTTATAGAGGTGTTCTTCACATGAGGCGGGATGTTTTTGGATGCTGTAGGGAGAATAAGTAGGGAATTGTCTATGGGCCTTGTGAAATTTCAAGAGGCAGAAAGCTTTTTCTTCAAAATGTATATATTCAGTGAAAAGAATGAATTTGTATGCTATTATTAATAATATTACAATTAATTTCTAAGGATTGAGCCCATACATCAGAAAAAAAACATTCCAGGAGATTTTTACAAAATCTGTGCAACAAATATATATTTGTAGAAGGCATTAAAATTTGGCAGTACCAGTTATAAATGGCTTTTTACCCGGAAGCTGTTTTCTTCATCCTAATTCCTAATTTTTTTTCCTTAACAAAACAGACTGCTCAACTATAAGAAAAAGAAAATGACATAATAAAACTACACCTGCTCAGATTTTTACCATAATTGCCTTTACTACCTTCATCTCCATATACCTCTACACAAACAATGCAAATTAGGAATAAATATATTTAGTTGTAGAACCACACAGACTGATTTGGAAGTACTAACTTACTGCAGGTGCAACATGCAGGTAAATTTTTATGTATAATTAATCTTTTCTATTATTATCTGTAATTAGCACATATTTTAATAAATGGGAAACATATTTTTGAAAAAGTAGAAAGCCACATTACAACCTTTTTTTCTAATGGTAATCATCATCTAAATTTATCATGAATCTTTTCACATGGTCTCTTGCAACTACATTGTTCATTTTTCTAATATAGTACACAAAAGCAATTACCTCACATTACTTATGTTTTTGTGTGAGTTGAAAAAAATACTAAAAAAATACCACTTCAATTATTATATTCAAAGACACTTATAATGATTTTGAACAATAATTTACCTTTGCCATGCTTATCATCAACCACATAAACGTGTAAAGGAGAATGTACACACTTAAAAAATTTACAGTAAAGATGTTTTCATGACAGGGTATCCCCATATGATGAAAAAAGCCAGTAATATGTATTTTCCATTGAAATCAATGGGAAACTTGATAGAGCCCCACAGGAAAATGTAAAGTATGTCATGCCCTCAAAACCAGGGAGTGTTTTGGAACTGCTATTGTAAACTGTCATTTTAAGCATTCATTTTACAGTTTCAAATTAGACTAGTGCACATATATATAATTTTAATGTATTTTTGTATTATTTATAATATATTCACATATATTTCACATAGTATTAAAGCAAGGTACTAAAGGGATGAATATTAGTTCTTTCAATAGATGCATTTACATACCTACTCCTTGTTTCTTCATATTTATATTTTGCTTTAAGAATGCTAAATTTACTATTAAGTACCCACATGGTGTCCCAACCAAATTTCTGCCCTTAAGCCTCCCACCCATATATTAAAAGGGGTGGGGTCAGAAATACAGTACAATTGAGTGGACTATTAAAAATGAGAGTCAAATAACCAATCTGAGTTTAGGGGGGTCAAGCATATATAATTATTATATATCATTTATAACATTATTATATAATATTATATATTATCATGTAATTATAAACCCAGAACAAAACTGAAGATTTCTCATTAATCTCAGTTATTTATCTCCTTGCTTCTTTTTCCTTGTAAAACAATAGATATTTTCTTTTAACATTTTGGAGCCTCAAACGGAGGTCAGCTCAATTTGATTTCCTGGAAGTTTATTCGGGAATGATTTCATAGCGAGTGTATCTACTAGACAATACTGGAATGTTGAGGATGAATAAAGAGAAACTAGAAAAGGGCACAACTGACTCAAGATGGGGATGGTCCAATCAGTAAATCAAAATTCAGTAATAACACAGAGTACATCTGTGTCTCCATGAGCTATTTCAACACAGGGATGCAAGGATAATTCCCCCCCCACCCCGCCACCTCGCCAATACAATGTAGCCGCATCATGCCTATTACTTTACATTTTAAATAGTAACTCCTTTTCAGCCAGGTGAATTTAGGAAATAGTAACATAACACCTAGGTGCAGAGTAAAAATTTCTGAGATATTTTATAAGCATCAATTACTAATGTTCACATAATCTGTTCTTTAAACTGGGAGTGATTACTTCAATATTAATCAAATGGCTTTAATACTATGAAATCTATTTGCTTTTATTTGTCAACTGACTGACTTGGATCTCGTATAGGCATATATCCATAGTCAAAACATACGTATATATTTTTAAGAGCAACCTTAGGGTGAGCTGTTTTATGTAGCTGAAATATTACATTAAGAATATTTTAAGGCACATTTAACACTTAGAGAACCAGTACAGCTGCTTCTTATACTGTTCTCTAAGATTATCATAAATATACACTGACACTAAATTTGGCCATCTACTTAAGTGAATTAATATTTTAAATGATGGTATATGTGAGAAATGGAAATGCTCACAACATTTACAATACTTCCACATGACATACTTTTGGAGAAAGAGCTTGAAGAATTTCCCAACTGATTCTGAGAAACAAATCTGATCCTTTATTTTAGAAAGACCATGAAAGGCTTAGATTTTTGGCAGGTAAGTATCTGCCAGGGTTTAAATTAGATTTAATTCATTTGATATGAAATTAAAGAGACATGCTACTTTTTGGATTAACAGATCACCTGAACAGTGTAAACATTTCAATCTTTAACACAAACCAGATATATTTCTATTAACTAAATTTATTTATATGGAATAAGGTACAAATGC